>NW_028283147.1:0-220663 GCF_059441175.1 Urocampus carinirostris
AAAAAGTTGAGCTTTTTTCACCAAATCTGCACTAAATATAGAAAATTCAGAAGATTTCCAACCCAGGAAAGCAAGAATCATGATTCTAGCATGCATGGTTCAAAAGTTATTGTCATTATTAAATGATTGCTTTTTCGGACGTTTCAGGCGCAGATACGCGTAAAAGAGAGCTTTTGAGCCTGCAAGTCACACTTGTATGAAAACTTGCATAACTCAAAAAGTTGAGCTTTTTTCACCAAATCTGCACTAAATATAGAAAATTCAGAAGATTTCCAACCCAGGAAAGCAAGAATTATGATTCTAGCATGCATGGTTCAAAAGTTATTGTCATTATTAAATGATTGCTTTTTTGGACGTTTCAGGCGCAGATAAGCTTAAAAGAGAGCTTTACAGCCTGCAAGTCACACATGTATGAAAACTTGTATAACTCAAAAAGTTGAGCTTTTTTCACCAAATCTGCACTAAATATAGAAAATTCAGAAGATTTCCAACCCAGGAAAGCAAGAATTATGATTCTAGCATGCATGGTTCAAAAGTTATTGTCATTATTAAATGATTGCTTTTTTGGAGGTTTCAGGCGCAGATAAGCTTAAAAGAGAGCTTTTCAGCCTGCAAGTCACACATGTATGAAAACTTGCATAACTCAAAAAGTTGAGCTTTTTTCACCAAATCTGCACTTAATATAGAAAATTCAGAAGATTTCCAACCCAGGAAAGCAAGAATCATGATTCTAGCATGCATGGTTCAAAAGTTATTGTCATTATTAAATGATTGCTTTTTCGGACGTTTCAGGCGCAGATACGCGTAAAACAGAGCTTTTGAGCCTGCAAGTCACACTTGTATGAAAACTTGCATAACTCAAAAAGTTGAGCTTTTTTCACCAAATCTGCACTAAATATAGAAAATTCAGAATATTTCCAACCCAGGAAAGCAAGAATCATGATTCTAGCATGCATGGTTCAAAAGTTATTGTCATTATTAAATGATTGCTTTTTTGGACGTTTCAGGCGCAGATACGCGTAAAAGAGAGCTTTTCAGCCTGCAAGTCACACTTGTATGAAAACTTACAAAACTCAAAAAGTTGAGCTTTTTTCACCAAATCTGCACTAAATATAGAAAATTCAGATGATTTCCAACCCAGGAAAGCAAGAATCATGATTCTAGCATGCATGGTTCAAAAGTTATTTTCATTATTAAATGATTTCTTTTTCGGACGTTTCAGGCGCAGATACGCGTAAAAGAGAGTTTTTGAGCCTGCAAGTCACACTTGTATGAAAACTTCCATAACTCAAAAAGTTGAGCTTTTTTCACCAAATCTGCACTAAATATAGAAAATTCAGAAGATTTCCAACCCAGGAAAGCAAGAATCATGATTCTAGCATGCATGGTTCAAAAGTTATTGTCATTATTAAATGATTGCTTTTTTGGACGTTTCAGGCGCAGATAAGCTTAAAAGAGCTTTTCAGCCTGCAAGTCACACATGTATGAAAACTTGCATAACTCAAAAAGTTGAGCTTTTTTCACCAAATCTGCACTAAATATAGAAAATTCAGAAGATTTCCAACCCAGGAAAGCAAGAATTATGATTCTAGCATGCATGGTTCAAAAGTTATTGTCATTATTAAATGATTGCTTTTTCGGACGTTTCAGGCGCAGATAAGCTTAAAAGAGAGCTTTTCAGCCTGCAAGTCACACTTGTATAAAAACTTGCATAACTAAAAAAGTTGAGCTTTTATCACCGAATCTGCACTAAATATAGAAAATTCAGAAGATTTCCAACCCAGGAAAATAAGAATTATGCTTCTAGCATGCATGGTTCAAAAGTTATTGTCATTATTAAATGATTGCTTTTTCGGACGTTTCAGACGCAGATAAGCTTAAAAGAGAGCTTTTCAGCCTGCAAGTCACACTTGTATGAAAACTTGCATAACTCAAAAAGTTGAGCTTTTTTTCACCAAATCTGCACTAAATATAGAAAATTCAGAAGATTTCCAACCCTGGAAAGCAAGAATTATGATTCTAGCATGCATGGTTCAAAAGTTATTGTCATTATTAAATTATTGCTTTTTCGGACGTTTCAGGCGCAGATAAGCTTAAAAGAGAGCTTTTCAGCCTGCAATCACACTTGTATGAAAACTTGCATAACTCAAAAAGTTGAGCTTTTTCACCAAATCTGCACTAAATATAGAAAATTCAGAAGATTTCCAACCCAGGAAAGCAAGAATTATGATTCTAGCATGCATGGTTCAAAAGTTATTGTCATTATTAAATGATTGCTTTTTCGGACGTTTCAGGCGCAGATACGCGTAAAAAAGAGCTTTTCAGCCTGCAAGTCACACTTGTATGAAAACTTACATAACTCAAAAAGTTGAGCTTTTTTCACCAAATCTGCACTAAATATAGAAAATTCAGAAGATTTCCAACCCAGGAAAGCAAGAATTATGATTCTAGCATGCATGGTTCAAAAGTTATTGTCATTATTAAATGATTGCTTTTTTGGACGTTACAGGTGCAGATAGGCGTAAAAGAGAACTTTTCAGCCTGCAAGTCACACTTGTATGAAAACTTGCATAACTCAAAAAGTTGAGCTTTTTTCACCAAATCTGCACTAAATATAGAAAATTCAGAAGATTTCCAACCCAGGAAAGCAAGAATTATGATTTTAGCATGCATGGTTCAAAAGGTATTGTCGTTATTAAATGATTGCTTTATCAGACGTTTCAGGCGCTGATAAGCTTAAAAGAGAGCTTTTCAGCCTGCAAGTCACACTTGTATGAAAACTTGCATAACTCAAAAAGTTGAGCTTTTTTCACCAAATCTGCACTAAATATAGAAAATTCAGAAGATTTCCAACCCAGGAAAGCAAGAATCATGATTCTAGCATGCATGGTTCAAAAGTTATTGTCGTTATTAAATGATTGCTTTTTCGGACGTTTCAGGCGCAGATAATCTTAAAAGAGAGCTTTTCAGCCTGCAAGTCACACTTGTATGAAAACTTGCATAACTAAAAAAGTTGAGCTTTTATCACCGAATCTGCACTAAATATAGAAAATTCAGAATATTTCCAACCCAGGAAAGCAAGAATCATGATTCTAGCATGCATGGTTCAAAAGTTATTGTCATTATTAAATGATTGCTTTTTCGGACGTTTCAGGCGCAGATACGTGTAAAACAGAGCTTTTGAGCCTGCAAGTCACACTTGTATGAAAACTTGCATAACTCAAAAAGTTGAGCTTTTTTCACCAAATCTGCACTAAATATAGAAAATTCAGAAGATTTCCAACCCAGGAAAGCAAGAATCATGATTCTAGCATGCATCGTTCAAAAGTTATTGCCATTATTAAATGATTGCTTTTTCGGACGTTTCAGGCGCAGATACGCGTAAAAGAGAGCTTTTGAGCCTGCCAATCACACTTGTATGAAAACTTGCATAACTCAAAAAGTTGAGCTTTTTTCACCAAATCTGCACTAAATATAGAAAATTCAGAAGATTTCCAACCCAGGAAAGCAAGAATCATGATTCTAGCATGCATGGTTCAAAAGTTATTGCCATTATTAAATGATTGCTTTTTCGGACGTTTCAGGCGCAGATACGCGTAAAAGAGAGCTTTTGAGCCTGCAAGTCACACCTGTATGAAAACTTGCATAACTCAAAAAGTTGAGCTTTTTTCACCAAATCTGCACTTAATATAGAAAATTCAGAAGATTTCCAACCCAGGAAAGCAAGAATCATGATTCTAGCATGCATGGTTCAAAAGTTATTGTCATTATTAAATGATTGCTTTTTCGGACGTTTCAGGCGCAGATACGCGTAAAAGAGAGCTTTTGACCCTGCAAGTCACACTTGTATGAAAACTTGCATAACTCAAAAAGTTGAGCTTTTTTCACCAAATCTGCACTAAATATAGAAAATTCAGAAGATTTCCAACCCAGGAAAGCAAGAATCATGATTCTAGCATGCATGGTTCAAAAGTTATTGTCATTATTAAATGATTGCTTTTTCGGACGTTTCAGGCGCAGATACGCGTAAAAGAGAGCTTTTGAGCCTGCAAGTCACACTTGTATGAAAACTTGCATAACTCAAAAAGTTGAGCTTTTTTCACCAAATCTGCATTAAATATAGAAAATTCAGAAGATTTCCAACCCAGGAAAGCAAGAATTATGATTCTAGCATGCATGGTTCAAAAGTTATTGTCATTATTAAATGATTGCTTTTTCGGACGTTTCAGGCGCAGATACGCGTAAAAGAGAGCTTTTCAGCCTGCAAGTCACACTTGTATGAAAACTTACATAACTCAAAAAGTTGAGCTTTTTTCACCAAATCTGCACTAAATATAGAAAATTCAGATGATTTCCAACCCAGGAAAGCAAGAATTATGATTCTAGCATGCATGGTTCAAAAGTTATTGTCATTATTAAATGATTGCTTTTTTTGGACGTTTCAGGTGCAGATACGCGTAAAAGAGAACTTTTCAGCCTGCGAGTCACACTTGTATGAAAACTTGCATAACTCAAAAAGTTGAGCTTTTTTCACCAAATCTGCACTAAATATAGAAAATTCAGAAGATTTCCAAACCAGGAAAGCAGGAATTATGATTTTAGCATGCATGGTTCAAAAGTTATTGTCGTTATTAAATGATTGCTTTATCGGACGTTTCAGGCGCAGATAAGCTTAAAAGAGAGCTTTTCAGCCTGCAAGTCACACTTGTATGAAAACTTGCATAACTCAAAAAGTTGAGCTTTTTTCACAAAATCTGCACTAAATATGGAAAATTCAGAAGATTTACAACCCAGGAAAGCAAGAATCATGATTCTAGCATGCATGGTTCAAAAGTTATTTTCATTATTAAATGATTTCTTTTTCGGACGTTTCAGGCGCAGATACGCGTAAAAGAGAGTTTTTGAGCCTGCAAGTCACACTTGTATGAAAACTTGCATAACTCAAAAAGTTGAGCTTTTTTCACCAAATCTGCACTAAATATAGAAAATTCAGAAGATTTCCAACCCAGGAAAGCAAGAATTATGATTCTAGCATGCATGGTTCAAAAGTTATTGTCATTATTAAATGATTGCTTTTTCGGACGTTTCAGGCGCAGATAAGCTTAAAAGAGAGCTTTTCAGCCTGCAAGTCACACTTGTATGAAAACTTGCATAACTCAAAAAGTTGAGCATTTTTCACCAAATCTGCACTAAATATAGAAAATTCAGAAGATTTCCAACCCTGGAAAGCAGGAATTATGATTCTAGCATGCATGGTTCAAAAGTTATTGTCATTATTAAATGATTGCTTTTTCGGACGTTTCAGGCGCAGATAAGCTTAAAAAAGAGCTTTTCAGCCTGCAAGTCACACTTGTATGAAAACTTGCATAACTCAAAAAGTTGAGCTTTTTCACCAAATCTGCAAAAATATAGAAAATTCAGAAGATTTCCAACCCAAAGAAGCAAGAATTATGATTCTAGCATGCATGGTTCAAAAGTTATTGTCATTATTAAATGATTGCTTTTTCGGACGTTTCAGGCGCAGATACGCGTAAAAAAGAGCTTTTCAGCCTGCAAGTCACACTTGTATGAAAACTTACATAACTCAAAAAGTTGAGCTTTTTTTCACCAAATCTGCACTAAATATAGAAAATTCTGAAGATTTCCAACCCAGGAAAGCAAGAATTATGATTCTAGCATGCATGGTTCAAAAGTTATTGTCATTATTAAATGATTGCTTTTTTGGACGTTACAGGTGCAGATAGGTGTAAAAGAGAACTTTTCAGCCTGCAAGTCACACTTGTATGAAAACTTGCATAACTCAAAAAGTTGAGCTTTTTTCACCAAATCTGCACTAAATATAGAAAATTCAGAAGATTTCCAACCCAGGAAAGCAAGAATTATGATTTTAGCATGCATGGTTCAAAAGGTATTGTCGTTATTAAATGATTGCTTTATCGGACGTTTCAGGCGCTGATAAGCTTAAAAGAGAGCTTTTCAGCCTGCAAGTCACACTTGTATGAAAACTTGCATAACTCAAAAAGTTGAGCTTTTTTCACCAAATCTGCACTAAATATAGAAAATTCAGAAAATTTCCAACCCAGGAAAGCAAGAATCATGATTCTAGCATGCATGGTTCAAAAGTTATTGTCATTATTAAATGATTGCTTTTTTGGACGTTTCAGGCGCAGATAAGCTTAAAAGAGAGCTTTTCAGCCTGCAAGTCACACATGTATGAAAACTTGCATAACTCAAAAAGTTGAGCTTTTTTCACCAAATCTGCACCAAATATAGAAAATTCAGAAGATTTCCAACCCAGGAAAGCAAGAATTATGATTCTAGCATGCATGGTTCAAAAGTTATTGTCATTATTAAATGATTGCTTTTTCGGATGTTTCAGGCGCAGATAAGCTTAAAAGAGAGCTTTTCAGCCTGCAAGTCACACTTGTATAAAAACTTGCATAACTAAAAAAGTTGAGCTTTTATCACCGAATCTGCACTAAATATAGAAAATTCAGAAGATTTCCAACCCAGGAAAGCAAGAATTATGCTTCTAGCATGCATGGTTCAAAAGTTATTGTCATTATTAAATGATTGCTTTTTCGGACGTTTCAGACGCAGATAAGCTTAAAAGAGAGCTTTTCAGCCTGCAAGTCACACTTGTATGAAAACTTGCATAACTCAAAAAGTTGAGCTTTTTTCACCAAATCTGCACTAAATATAGAAAATTCAGAAGATTTCCAACCCTGGAAAGCAGGAATTATGATTCTAGCATGCATGGTTCAAAAGTTATTGTCATTATTAAATGATTGCTTTTTCGGACGTTTCAGGCGCAGATAAGCTTAAAAGAGAGCTTTTCAGCCTGCAAGTCACACTTGTATGAAAACTTGCATAACTCAAAAAGTTGAGCTTTTTCACCAAATCTGCACTAAATATAGAAAATTCAGAAGATTTCCAACCCAGGAAAGCAAGAATTATGATTCTAGCATGCATGGTTCAAAAGTTATTGTCATTATTAAATGATTGCTTTTTCTGACGTTTCAGGCGCAGATACGCGTAAAAAAGAGCTTTTCAGCCTGCAAGTCACACTTGTATGAAAACTTACATAACTCAAAAAGTTGAGCTTTTTTCACCAAATCTGCACTAAATATAGAAAATTCAGAAGATTTCCAACCCAGGAAAGCAAGAATTATGATTCTAGCATGCATGGTTCAAAAGTTATTGTCATTATTAAATGATTGCTTTTTTGGACGTTACAGGTGCAGATAGGCGTAAAAGAGAACTTTTCAGCCTGCAAGTCACACTTGTATGAAAACTTGCATAACTCAAAAAGTTGAGCTTTTTTCACCAAATCTGCACTAAATATAGAAAATTCAGAAGATTTCCAACCCAGGAAAGCAAGAATTATGATTTTAGCATGCATGGTTCAAAAGGTATTGTCGTTATTAAATGATTGCTTTATCGGACGTTTCAGGCGCTGATAAGCTTAAAAGAGAGCTTTTCAGCCTGCAAGTCACACTTGTATGAAAACTTGCATAACTCAAAGAGTTGAGCTTTTTTCACCAAATCTGCACTAAATATAGAAAATTCAGAAGATTTCCAACCCAGGAAAGCAAGAATTATGCTTCTAGCATGCATGGTTCAAAAGTTATTGTCATTATTAAATGATTGCTTTTTCGGACGTTTCAGACGCAGATAAGCTTAAAAGAGAGCTTTTCAGCCTGCAAGTCACACTTGTATGAAAACTTGCATAACTCAAAAAGTTGAGCTTTTTTTCACCAAATCTGCACTAAATATAGAAAATTCAGAAGATTTCCAACCCAGGAAAGCAAGAATTATGATTCTAGCATGCATGGTTCAAAAGTTATTGTCATTATCAAATGATTGCTTTTTCGGACGTTTCAGGCGCAGATAAGCTTAAAAGAAAGCTTTTCAGCCTGCAAGTCACACTTGTATGAAAACTTGCATAACTCAAAAAGTTGAGCTTTTTCACCAAATCTGCACTAAATATAGAAAATTCAGAAGATTTCCAACCCAGGAAAGCAAGAATTATGATTCTAGCATGCATGGTTCAAAAGTTATTGTCATTATTAAATGATTGCTTTTTCGGACGTTTCAGGCGCAGATAAGCTTAAAAGAGAGCTTTTCAGCTTGCAAGTCACACTTGTATGAAAACTTGCATAACTCAAAAAGTTATATTAATTATAATGACTCAAATTGTATTTAATTTGTGCCCACAGAACCCTTAAAAGCAGCCAAGTTTTGACAGAATTTAAAGGGACAGAGTGTGAAAAAACTTGAGACACATTCAACTCCATTGTCTCAAAGCATTTTTCTAATGTGAGCTGCAGTACCACAATATCGCCACCGGAGGGCCCTCGTTAAATAGGCGCCCATTCATTTCCAATGGCTCAATGTATTTACAACGGGAGCTGCAGTACGGCAAAAATCACACAAGATGGCACTCAACTCAAAAAGACAACACCGTCAAATAGGTGCCAATTCATATGTATCGGAGCATTTGTATCAGAAAAGTCAATGCTTTGTCAGCCATAAAGAGACAGTGTTTAAATTTAAAAAAAAAGTCTTTTTATTTACATTGAATCATAAGGTTTTGTTTTTACTATTGCATGAAGAACAGTTGAAACAGCCACGTTTTGTCAAAAATTAAAGGCACAGTGAGTGAAAAAACGTGAAACCCATTTAATGACTTTGGCTCAAAGCGTTTTTTCAAATTTCAGGTTGCAGTGCCTCAGAAATGCCCCTGCTTGCCTCGACATAAAGGGACAATGTTTAGATAAAAAGAAGTAATTTTACGTAAATTGACTCTGAGCATTTTTAATTGCAGCCCTCAGATCCGTTGAAAACACTCAAGTTTAATCAGAACTTAAAGGGACAGTCCAAAAAAACTTGAGAAACATTCAACTCAATTTTCTTAAAGTGTTTCTGTGAGCTGCAGTACCGCAAAAACGCCACCGGAGGGAACTCGTTAAATAGACACCCATTCATTTCCAAAGGCACAATGTATTTACAATAGGACCTGCAGTACGGGAAAAATCCCACAAGATGGCAATCAACCCGAAAGTACAACACCGTTAAGGTGCCAATTCATTTCTATCGGGGGATTTTGAAAAAAAGTCACAACGGTTACAAAGTTATCGTCATTATTAAATGATTATATTTTAAAACATTTTAGGCTGAGAAACGCATAATAAAGCAGTATTTAGTTTGCCAGTCACATTTTTTTAAAAGTTGCATAACTAAAAAGTTGAACTTTTTACACCATTCCTGCACAGAATATATAAAATTCACAAGTTTTCCAACCCGGGAAAGCAAGTTCAATGATTCTAGCTTGTACGGTTACAAAGTTATTGTCATTATAAATGATGTTATTTTTGGAGATTCAAGCTGAAAAACGCATTATAAAGAGGTATTTAGGATGCCAGTCACACATTATTAAAAGTTTGCATAACGAAAAAAGTTAAAATTTTCCACCATTCCTGCACTAAATTGTGAATATGCTTGATGGCTGTGTTTTGCTGCTGTTGGTGTCAGTGGATTTGTTCAGACCGAGGACAATCGACTTTGGCCTGGACGAATCTATTGACACTAACAAAGATGTTGTATAATGAAATTGTGAATATGTTTGATTTTCGAGAAGGTTTGTTCAAACCTCACTTTGTGTTTGCTGTTAAAAACGTAATATTGGAATATAATATTGTGAATGTGCTTAATTGCTGTTGAGATTGTCATGATTGTTTTCTGTTTTTAGTGTCAATAAATTTGTTCAAACCAAAAAAATTCCTGCACTAAATATATACCATTTTCAGGTTTTCCTACCCAGGAAAGCAAGTTTTATGATTCTGGCATGTATGGTTACAAAGTTGTTGTCATTATTAAATGATGTTATTTTCGAAGTTTCAAGCTGAGAAACGCATAATAAAGCGGTATTTAGGATGCCAGACACACTTTTTTAAAAGTTTGCATAAGGAAAAGAGTTGAAATTTTCCACCATCCCTGCACTAAATACATACAATTCACAAGTTTTCCGGGAAAGCAAGATTTATGATTTTAGTATGTATGGTTACAAAGTTATTGTCATTATTAAATTATTGTTTCTTTGAGCGTTTCAGGCTGAGAAATGCATAATAAAACATCCACAAGTGGCGGGCAAACACCAGCCTGGGGTTCGGCCCACTAGTCCCCAAACACAAGCCGGGAAAACATCCACTCGTGGCGGGCACCAGTCCCCAAACTCAAGACCCGGTGCTCGGCCCACTTGTCCCCAAACACAAGCCAGGTCTACATCCACTAGTGGCGGGCACAAGTCCCCAAACACAAGCCCCGGAGTTCGGCCGACAAGTTCCCAAACACAAGCCGGGAACATCCACTATTGGCGGGCACAAGAGTGTTATCCATAAAGGGACACCGTGTGAACAAACCTGAGTCCCATGAAATTATATTGACTCAAATTGTATTTAATTTGTGCCCACAGAACCCTTAAAAGCAGCCAAGTTTTGACAGAATGTAAAGGGACAGTGTGTGAAAAAACTTGAGACACATTCAACTCCATTGTCTCAAAGCATTTTTCTAATGTGAGCTGCAGTACCACAATATCGCACCCGGAGGGCCCTCGTTAAATAGGCGCCCATTCATTTCCAATGGCTCAATGTATTTACAACGGGAGCTGCAGTACGGCAAAAATCCCACAAGATGGCACTCAACTCAAAAGTGCAACACCGTCAAATAGGTGCCAATTCATATGTATGGGAGCATTTGTATCAGAAAAGTCAATGCTTTGTCAGCCATAAAGAGACAGTGTTTAAATTGAAAAAAAGGCTTTTTATTTACATTGAATCATAAGGTTTTGTTTTTACTATTGCATGAAGAACGGTTGAAACAGCCACGTTTTGTCAAAAATTAAAGGCACAGTGAGTGAAAAAACGTGAAACCCATTTAATGACTTTGGCTCAAAGCGTTTTTTCAAATTTCAGGTTGCAGTGCCTCAGAAATGCCCCTGCTTGCCTCGACATAAAGGGACAATGTGTATATAAAAAGAAGTAATTTTACGTAAATTGACTCTGAGCATTTTTAATTGCAGCCCTCAGATCCGTTGAAAACAGTCAAGTTTAGTCGGAACTTAAAGGGACAGTCCGAAAAAACTTGAGAAACATTCAACTCAATTTTCTTAAAGTGTTTCTGTGAGCTGCAGTACCGCAAAAACGCCACCGGAGGAAACTCGTTAAATAGACACCCATTCATTTCCAAAGGCACAATGTGTTTTCAATAGGACCTGCAGTACGGGAAAAATCCCACAAGATGGCACTCAACCCGAAAGTACAACACCGTTAGCGTGCCAATTCATTTCTATCGGGGGATTTTGAAAAAAAGTCACAACGTTTACAAAGTTATCGTCATTATTAAATGATGATATTTTAAAACATTTTAGGCTGAGAAACGCATAATAAAGCAGTATTTAGTTTGCCAGTCACATTTTTTTAAATTTGCATAATTAAAAAGTTGAACTTTTTACACCATTCCTGCACAGAATATATAAAATTCACAAGTTTTCCAACCCGGGAAAGCAAGTTCAATGATTCTAGCTTGTACGGTTACAAAGTTATCGTCATTGTTAAATGATGTTATTTTTGGAGTTTCAAGCTGAAAAACGCATTATAAAGAGGTATTTCGGATGCCAGTAACACTTTTTTAAAAGTTTGCATAACTAAAAAAGTTAAAATTTTCCACCATTCCTGCACTAAATATATACCATTTTCAGGTTTTCCTACCCAGGAAAGCAAGTTTTATGATTGTGGCATGTATGGTTACAAAGTTGTTGTCATTATTAAATGATGTTATTTTCGAAGTTTCAAGCTGAGAAACGCATAATAAAGCGGTATTTAGGATGCCAGACACACTTTTTTAAAAGTTTGCATAACTAAAAGAGTAGAAATTTTCCACCATTCCTGCACTAAATATATACAATTCACAAGTTTTCTAACCCGGGAAAGCAAGATTTATGATTCTAGTATGTATGGTTACAAAGTTATTGTCATTATTAAATGATTGTTTCTGTGAGCGTTTCAGGCTGAGAATTGCATAATAAAACATCCACTGGTGGCAGGCACAAGTCCTCAAACACCAGCCCGGGGTTCGGCCCACTAGTCCCCAAACACAAGCCGGGAAAACATCCACTGGTGGCGGGCACCAGTCCCCAAACTCAAGACCCGGTGCTCGGCCCACTCGTCCCCAAACACAAGCCAGGTCTACATTCACTAGTGGCGGGCACAAGTCCGCAAACACAAGCTCCGGAGTTCGGCCGACAAGTTCCCAAACACAAGCCGGGAACATCCACTATTGGCGGGCACAAGGGTGTTATCCATAAAGGGACACCGTGTGAACAAACCTGAGTCCCATGAAATTATATTGACTCAAATTGTATTTAATTTGTGCCCACAGAACCCTTAAAAGCAGCCAAGTTTTGTCAGAATTTAAAGGGACAGTGTGTGAAAAAACTTGAGACACATTCAACTCCATTGTCTCAAAGCATTTTTCTAATGTGAGCTGCAGCACCGCAATATCGCCACCGGAAGGCCCTCGTTAAATAGGCGCCCATTCTTTTCCAACGGCTCAATGTATTTACAACGGGAGCTGCAGTACGGCAAAAATCCCACAAGATGGCACTCAACCCAAAAGTGCAACACTGTTAAATAGGTGCCAATTCATTTGTATGGGAGAATTTGTATCAGAAAAGTCAATGCTTTGTCAGCCATAAAGAGACAATGTTTAAATTGAAAAAAGTATTTTTATTTAAATTGACTCATAGGGTTTTGTTTTTATTACTGCCTGCAGAACAGTTGAAACAGCCAAGTTTTGTCAAAAATTAAAGGCACAGTGAGTGGAAAAACGTGAAACCCATTTAATGACTTTGGCTCAAAGCGTTTTTTCAAATTTCAGGTTGCAGTGCCTCAGAAATGCCCCTGCTTGCCTCGACATAAAGGGACAATGTGTATATAAAAAGAAGTAATTTTACGTAAATTGACTCTGAGCATTTTTAATTGCAGCCCTCAGATCCGTTGAAAACAGTCAAGTTTAGTCGGAACTTAAAGGGACAGTCCGAAAAAACTTGAGAAACATTCAACTCAATTTTCTTAAAGTGTTTCTGTGAGCTGCAGTACCGCAAAAACGCCACCGGAGGAAACTCGTTAAATAGACACCCATTCATTTCCAAAGGCACAATGTGTTTTCAATAGGACCTGCAGTACGGGAAAAATCCCACAAGATGGCACTCAACCCGAAAGTACAACACCGTTAGCGTGCCAATTCATTTCTATCGGGGGATTTTGAAAAAAAGTCACAACGTTTACAAAGTTATCGTCATTATTAAATGATGATATTTTAAAACATTTTAGGCTGAGAAACGCATAATAAAGCAGTATTTAGTTTGCCAGTCACATTTTTTTAAATTTGCATAATTAAAAAGTTGAACTTTTTACACCATTCCTGCACAGAATATATAAAATTCACAAGTTTTCCAACCCGGGAAAGCAAGTTCAATGATTCTAGCTTGTACGGTTACAAAGTTATCGTCATTGTTAAATGATGTTATTTTTGGAGTTTCAAGCTGAAAAACGCATTATAAAGAGGTATTTCGGATGCCAGTAACACTTTTTTAAAAGTTTGCATAACTAAAAAAGTTAAAATTTTCCACCATTCCTGCACTAAATATATACCATTTTCAGGTTTTCCTACCCAGGAAAGCAAGTTTTATGATTGTGGCATGTATGGTTACAAAGTTGTTGTCATTATTAAATGATGTTATTTTCGAAGTTTCAAGCTGAGAAACGCATAATAAAGCGGTATTTAGGATGCCAGACACACTTTTTTAAAAGTTTGCATAACTAAAAGAGTAGAAATTTTCCACCATTCCTGCACTAAATATATACAATTCACAAGTTTTCTAACCCGGGAAAGCAAGATTTATGATTCTAGTATGTATGGTTACAAAGTTATTGTCATTATTAAATGATTGTTTCTGTGAGCGTTTCAGGCTGAGAATTGCATAATAAAACATCCACTGGTGGCAGGCACAAGTCCTCAAACACCAGCCCGGGGTTCGGCCCACTAGTCCCCAAACACAAGCCGGGAAAACATCCACTGGTGGCGGGCACCAGTCCCCAAACTCAAGACCCGGTGCTCGGCCCACTCGTCCCCAAACACAAGCCAGGTCTACATTCACTAGTGGCGGGCACAAGTCCGCAAACACAAGCTCCGGAGTTCGGCCGACAAGTTCCCAAACACAAGCCGGGAACATCCACTATTGGCGGGCACAAGGGTGTTATCCATAAAGGGACACCGTGTGAACAAACCTGAGTCCCATGAAATTATATTGACTCAAATTGTATTTAATTTGTGCCCACAGAACCCTTAAAAGCAGCCAAGTTTTGTCAGAATTTAAAGGGACAGTGTGTGAAAAAACTTGAGACACATTCAACTCCATTGTCTCAAAGCATTTTTCTAATGTGAGCTGCAGCACCGCAATATCGCCACCGGAAGGCCCTCGTTAAATAGGCGCCCATTCTTTTCCAACGGCTCAATGTATTTACAACGGGAGCTGCAGTACGGCAAAAATCCCACAAGATGGCACTCAACCCAAAAGTGCAACACTGTTAAATAGGTGCCAATTCATTTGTATGGGAGAATTTGTATCAGAAAAGTCAATGCTTTGTCAGCCATAAAGAGACAATGTTTAAATTGAAAAAAGTATTTTTATTTAAATTGACTCATAGGGTTTTGTTTTTATTACTGCCTGCAGAACAGTTGAAACAGCCAAGTTTTGTCAAAAATTAAAGGCACAGTGAGTGGAAAAACGTGAAACCCATTTAATGACTTTGGCTCAAAGCGTTTTTTCAAATTTCAGGTTGCAGTGCCTCAGAAATGCCCCTGCTTGCCTCGGACATAAAGGGACAATCTGTAAATAAAAAGAAGTAATTTTACGTAAATTGACTCTAAGCATTTTTAATTGCAGCCCTCGGAACCGTTGAAAACAGTCACGTTTAGTCAGAACTTAAAGGGACAGTGTGAAAAAACTTGAGACACATTCAACTCCATTGTCTTAAAGTGTTTCTGTGAGCGGCAGTACCGCAAAAACGCCACCGGAGGGCACTCGTTAAGACGCCCATCCATTTCAAAGGCTCAATGTATTTACAATCAGACCTGCAGTACGGGAAAAATCCCACAAGATGGCACTCAACCCGAAAGTACAGAAAAGTCAATGCTTTGTCAGCCAAAAGGTGATTACCTTTTTGAAATATTTTAAAGGGACAGTGTGTAATATTTACTGCTTGGTGGAAACACCTGTTGGTCTGGAGAGAGATGGACGGGCGCGCTCAGGCTGCACTTACCCAAGACAGAACATAGTCAACTCAAGTCATGTTTGTTTGTATAACCCTTGATCTATGATGATAAGGAGTCTCAAAGAGCTGCACAGACCACCGATTATTGCAAACCAGACTATTACGACACCATCCCCTGATCTAAAACCTACATGAGGGCAAGGAAAAACTCAAAAATAAAGAAACCTTGAGAAGATACTGCACATGAGGTAATCCCCCTTCCAGGATGACCAGGCCGCAATGGATGTTGCAATAACAAATAATACACTGAAGTTGTCAACAGGATAAAAAGGTCATTCATAAACTAGAGAATAGAATTGTGTGTTTAAAACTAGATTTAAACAGTTCCACTGAGGTTGCAGGCCGAATCTCAGGAAATGATGCAATGGTGTGCTTAAGGGACTCACTCACCAAACGAGTGGTACAAAAAATATGTCTAATATATATATTCCCTACTTTTTGACTTTCCTTGAGAAATGCTGAAAGAAAATAGGTGTTTTTTTGCTCCCATTCCTTCTACGTAGTTTGTAGTCTTCCTGGGACTCATTTCTGTCTGCACTACACATGACAGCAACATCTAGGGGACAGGACCAGTGGTGTCACGAGACGGAGTGGAGTGGAAGGAATGATCGGACCAGAACGGAGGCAGGAGGCAGGAAGGGAGAACTCAATTGCGTAACGATCCAAAAGTTTTATTTAACAAAATAAAAGTTGTGCAAAACTCTGGGACATGACGAAAAAAACAGTTGATTCTTCCAACTCAACTAAACAGGACAAGGCATAACAGAACGGACAATGTTTTAAACTAAAACAGGACAAGGCATAACAGACCGGGAGTGTGTATATGTAATGAGCCCGCACCCGCAAAGCCCACAATCAAGCCTTAAATAGCAGACACTCGATTAGTTGAACTGCTTCAGCTGGGCCCAGGGGGCGGGGCAGACCGGTCGCCAAGGCGACCATGACAGAGCCCCCCCTTTAAGGGACAGCTCCCGAGGTCCCAAAAAGAAAAAAAAAATTACTACCTCGCGCCCCGGAATGGTTCGACGCTCACGATTGGGGCAACCCCGCTCCCTCCTCCGAACACGCAGGAACGGGGAGAGGCAGGCGCCATCTGCGTCGGGCGGATCGGAATCGGCGCTCGGCAGGGGGGGTCCGGCGGGCAAACTGGACAGGCGAAAACAGACAGACAAACAAGGGAGTCGAACAGGCAGGCAGGCCGGAGAGTCGAACAGGCAGGCAGACCGGAGAGTCGAACAGGCAGGCAGGCCGCGGAGTCGGAGTCGGACTGGCAGGCAGCAGAGACGGAGTCGGACTGGCAGGCAGCAGAGTCGGAGTCGGACTGGCAGGCAGCAGAGTCGGAGTCGGACTGGCAGGCGGCAGAGTCGGAGTCGGACTGGCAGGCGGCAGAGTCGGAGTCGGACTGGCAGGCGGCAGAGTCGGAGTCGGACTGGCAGGCGTCGGAGTCGGACTGGCAGGCCGCGGAGTCGGAGTCGGACTGGCAGGCCGCGGAGTCGGAGTTGGACTGGCAGGCCGCGGAGTCGGAGTCGGACTGGCAGGCCACGGAGTCGGAGTCGGACTGGCAGGCCGCGGAGTCGGAGTCGTACTGGCACGCAGGGGAGACGGAATAGCAGGCAATCGGCACGGGAGTCGGGCAGGCAGGCATGAGAGTCGAACAGGCAGGCGTCAATTCTTCCCGGGACCCCATTCGAGGCACAGCAATGGCCACGACGGGCGGGCCGTGGTTCGAACGGGCAGGGAAGGTTACCTCTGCTTGCCAAACGGCGTCCTCCAGCTCTCCCCAAATCGCGCAGGGATCGTTCGCTGAGTTCAAATGTTGGCGGGCTCATTCTGTCACGAGACGGAGTGGAGTGGAAGGAATGATCGGACCAGAACGGAGGCAGGAGGCAGGAAGGGAGAACTCAATTGCGTAACGATCCAAAAGTTTTATTTAACAAAATAAAAGTTGTCCAAAACTCTGGGACATGACGAAAAAAACAGTTGATTCTTCCAACCCAACTAAACAGGACAAGGCATAACAGAACGGACAATGTTTTAAACTAAAACAGGACAAGGCATAACAGACCGGGAGTGTGTATATGTAATGAGCCCGCACCCGCAAAGCCCACAATCCAGCCTTAAATAGCAGACACTCGATTAGTTGAACTGCTTCAGCTGGGCCCAGGGGGCGGGGCAGACCGGTCGCCAAGGCGACCATGACAAGTGGAATGTTTAATCAGCGCAGTTTTTTTTTTTTAGAGGCGGCACAGCAAGTGGGCGGTTAGCGTACAACCCACAGTGCGGAGATTTAGGGTTCAAGTCCAGGTGCCGCGGGGTTTGCATATTCTCCCTAGGCACTCTGGTTTCCCATATTCCAAAGACATGCATGCATAGTTAGTTCGCCGGTCCAAATTGTCCCTAGATGTAAATGAGTGAGTGAGTTTCTTGATTCTGTGACATGCAATTTGGCTAGCCATCAGTTCATAGTTTTCTCTGCCCACTACTAAAAGATAGTTGGGGGGGGTTCGAGCACCCCAGCAACCCTGGTACTTTTGAGTCACTTTTGAGAACTGTTATGCACTCTACAGTAAAGCTTATTATGCTGAAATAAGCTTCATAATAGAGGGCATAACAGTTTAAATACAAGCGATTTGAATAGAAAAAGGCAAAATAAACATGTTACCTGCTCAAAAGTGTATTGTATACGGTGTGCATTACCGTTCGATTACATTCACAACAAACACAAAGACGGAATGCTTTAAGTTGTATTACATTCCCAACAAATGCAAGACAAAGAGGTTTTGGTTATATATTCGCCACTACATTCCCGAAAAGTGATATAAAAGTGAGATAAAACGAGGTAAAAATGGATATGGTAGCGAGAGGATGCAAATCTCGGCAGGGATGCATTTCTCGGCATAACACTGGCTCATATGGCCTATTAGATGTGACCGCTCCGGCGCACTGGCCTCTTAGATGCGGGTCTCACGCGACCGCCCTATAATATGAAAACTATTCTGCGTATTAGATTTTTTTTTTAAAGCAAGAATACAACCGAATTGTAAAAACAAAACAGAAATTTAAAAAAAGATTAAACAGTTTGGTAATCACATTTTTCTAAACAAAGCTATCAAACTCAGATAGTTGGGCGTTATTTTAACAGCACTAAATTACTAACACAAATCACATACAAAGCATGTTAAAACAATATTTTAAAAATAACAAATGAAAACGTCCTCACCCTATTAATCCAAAAGAAACACAAGGAACATTTCTCATTTAATTCTCGTGTTTGTTGCAGTGTTTTGTGAATAAAAAAATTGCACTGAGAACTTCAATTTCAATTTTTTTGTGTGGTGGTGATGGGGGGCACCATAAAGCATTTGTGCTTAGGGCACCCAAATGACACTGCTCCTATGAGACTCAGGTCTGAGCATGACCCAGATGTGTCTGCGTTGTTCTACTGACTATTTTGCGATACATCTGTCATATGATTCGATCAATAAATCACATATAAACGATCACCAACCCAACAAATCTAAAAAATAAAGGGAAAACATGAAATGGGGGTGTACCTACGTCGCCTCGACTGCTCCGGGTTTAACCGTCATTTCGATTTACCAAAACCACTTCGTCTTCATTTTTTGGGAATGTAATACAACTTAAACCATTCAGTCTTTGTATTTGTTGGGAATGTAATCGAACAGTAATTTACACCCAAACATGCATTTCAGGTGAATTGGCCGGTCCAAATTGTCCCTAGGTGTGAATGAGCGAATGAGTTGTCTGTCCCTGTGTGCCCTGTGATTGGCTGGCAACCAGTTCAGGGTGTCTCCTGCCCACTGCCCGGAGATGGCTGGCCAAGTAATGTTTTTTGTATATCCCTTAATCATAAGTAGTCTCAAAGGGCTGCAGAGATCAGACTATTGCAAAATACAGACTATCATTGCACCATCTGATTTAAACATCCATTAGGGCAAGGAAAAACTCAAATATCTCAGCATGAGGAAAATGAAGAAACCTTGAGAAGGTACCGCAAATGAGGTAATCCCCCTTCCAGAATGACGAGGCTGTAATGGATGTTGCATTAACAAATTGTCACGTTAATTTTTTTTTATTTAAAAAAAGAAAAGTACAATATATAATGAAGAATAAAAGTTTAAAATAAAAAGGTTGACCGGGTTGCAATGGATGTAGCATTAACAAACAGTACACAGATACTGTCAAAATGGTATATAGGTCATTCTTATAATTTATAATATAAGTGTGTTTTAAGCCTTGTCGAGTCAAGTCAGATTCATTTATAAAGCCCTTAATAATAATAATAATAATAATGCATTTTATTTAAAAGCGCCTTTCAGGCCACCCAAGGACACTGTACAAACAATGAAAAAATACAATTTAAAAAGTTGTAAACGAAATAATAAATAAAAACAGGACATAAAATCATAAAAACAAAGGAAATGGAGAAGCTATGTGTTGTAGGCAGTCCTGAACAGGTGTGTTTTTAGACGGGACTTAAAAGTGGAGAGAGATGTGCAGTTTTGGAGGTCCGGAGGTAGATTATTCCAAAGCTTGGGAGCAGCGCAACTGAAGGCTCTGGCTCCCATGGTGCTCAGGTGGGCAGGGGGCACTGACAGTCGGAGGGAGGACGAGGATCTGAGGGAGCGAGTGGGGACGTGCACCTGGAGAAGGTCGGACAGGTAAGGAGGAGCCAGGTTGTGGATGGCCATATATGTATATAGGATGAGTTTGTAGCTGATGCGATGCTGAACAGGAAGCCAGTGTAGCTGTTGGAGAACGGGGGTGATGTGCTGCTGGGAAGATGTTTTTGTGATGATGCGAGCAGAGGCGTTTTGAACCAGCTGAATTTTATGGAGGGACTTTTGAGGAAGGCCGAAGAGGAGAGCATTGCAGTAGTCAAGGCGGGATGTGACAAGACTGTGGACGAGAATAGCAGTGGTGCGGGGGGTGAGGGAAGGGCGGAGTCTGGTAATATTGCGGAGGTGGAAGTAAGCAGTGCGGGTGATGGTGTTGATATGTGAGTGGAAGGTAAGCATGCTATCCAGGATGACACCCAGACTCTTGACCTGGGGGGAGGGGGACACTAAGGAGCTGTCGATGTTGAGAGAGAAGTTGTTTACTTTGGATAAAGTGGATTTGGTGCCAAGAAGGAGGAATTCAGTTTTATTGGCATTTAATTTAAGAAAGTTTGTTGTGAACCATGATTTGAGTTCGGAAAGGCAAGAGGTGAGGGAGGGAGGTGGGAGTATGGAGTTTGGTTTGCAGGAGAGGTAGAGTTGGGTGTCATCAGCAAAGCAGTGAAATTGGATATTAAATTTGCGGAGGATATGACCAAGAGGCAAGAGGTAGATGATGAAGAGAAGAGGACCTAAGACAGATCCCTGGGGTACACCTGTGGTGACTAGGGAGGGCTTTGAGGTGAAAGATTTCAGCTGGACAAACTGAGTGCGGCCAGTGAGATAGGAATGGAACCAGCTGAGGGGCGTATGAGTGAGACCAATGGAGGAGAGTCTATTGAGGAGGATAGGGTGAGAGATTGTGTCGAAGGCGGCGCTCAAGTCTAGGAGGATGAGGATGGAGACCAAACCGGAGTCAGATGCTATGAGGAGATCATTTACAATACGGATTAGGGCAGTCTCTGTGCTGTGGCGGGGGCGGAAACCAGACTGAAAGGGCTCATAGAGAGAGTGGAGGGACAGGTGCGAGTGGAGTTGAGCAGCAACAGTTTTTTCAAGGATTTTTGAAATAAATGGAAGGTTGGAGATGGGGCGAAGGTTGTCAAAGTTGTTGGGGTCGGCACCATGTTTTTTCAGCGTAGGGGTAACAGCAGCGGTTTTGAAAAGTGATGGGACGATACCAGAAGAGAGTGAGGAGTGGATAATGGCAGATATGAGAGGAAGCAGAGAAGGGAGGCAGGATTTAACAAGGGATGAAGGGAGGGGATCAAGCTGGCAAGTGGTGGGCTTGGATTTGAGTATGAGGTTGGATAATTCAGCAGTCGTGGGTGGAGCAAAACTGGAGAAGAAGTGACAAGCAGAAGGAAATTCAGATGGGGAGGGAGCAGACAGGTTTTGATGGAGTTGGTGGTGAATCTTAAGGATTTTGTGATTGAAGTACTCCATTATGGAGTTGCAGGTTGCTGTGGAGTACAGGTGGAGGGGGAGAGAATTTGGTGGCTGGAGGATTTTGTTCATGACAGAGAAGAGAGTTCTTGAATTTCCTTCGTTGGAAAGGATGAGGCCGGAATAGTAGCTGGATTTGGTTTGTGTAATTTGGTCCTTGTATTTAGCAGTATGGGTAGTGTACATGTCCTTATGGATGGTGAGGCCGGTTTTCTTATAAAGTCGCTCAAGTTGGCGGTTCTTTGATTTCATTGACCGAAGAGCGGGTGTAAACCAGGGGGCAGATGTGGAGAATGAGGCAGTCCTGGTTTTCAGGGGGGCAATAGAATTTAGAATATTTGTGAGGCAGGTATTGTAGTGAGAGGTGAGCTCATCCGGGCTTGAAAGAGCTTCTGGGGGTGGGGAACGGTCAATAATGGAGCAGAGGGTGTCAATGTTGATATTTTTGGTATTACGAAAAGAAATGAGACGGGAGGTTTTGACAGTAGAGAGACAGAGTACGGTGTTAAAAGTGAGGAGGACATGATCAGATTCAGGAAAGACGTTGGAAGTGGGCTTGGAAGTAGAGAGGCCGGAGCAGCAGACCAGGTCCAATGTGTGGCCTTTAATGTGGGTGGGGAAGTCAATAAGGCTGTGTATCCCAAGACTCTCCAGGCAAGATGTAAAGTCTCTGGTGAGTGGCAGGTTGGGATTGTCCATGTGAATATTGAAATCTCCCAATAAAATTAAATTTGGCGAGAGAGTGGATAAATGTGAAATTAAGCTGGAGAATTCATTGATAAAATCACTATGTGGCTTTGGGGGGCGATAAATTGAAGCAATGATGGTTGGCGTGGGTCCTGGGAGCTTAATCACCAGACACTCAAAGGAAGTCAATGCAGTGACAGGTACAGGCAAGACTTTCCACTTCTCACGGTGAATTACCGCGAGACCTCCTCCACGGCCGTTGCCACGGGGACGGCAGATGTAAACAAAGCTGGGGGGGGTGGAGTCATTTAGAGCAGCGAAGTCATTTGTTTGTTGCCAAGTTTCTGTTAAAACGAGGAAGTCGAGTTTTCGTTCGGCAAGGACGTCTTGGATTAGGTGGCCCTTGTTCGTGAGTGAGCGGACGTTCAGCAATCCAAAGTTTACGGCGGATGTGTCATGTTTGACGGCGGCAGTGCTGTTAGCCGACCTAGCTAGGCGGGCTAATGCATGGCAGTTAGCCCTACGGCTGCAGTTTAAGGGAGGGCGTCGAGAAGTGGACCAGGTTGAGGTGATTGAGCCGGGGTTTCTATACTCGACGTGCCTGCGCGATCCGCGGTGAATGTAGCGGCGTCGAGGCAGGCGAGCGATGTCAGGATGGTGGAGCAGCTCCGGTGGCGGGGGCCTCAGTGCAATCCACCGGATCCGGAGAAGATCCGCGATGGAATACTGGAGCAATCCTGTCACTGGATGGTGGCAGAACGACTCCTGACGTTCAGGAATCGGGAATAGTCCAAAAGCGGCGATGTTTTGGCACGCCATGACGAGGGAGAGAGGCCAGTGAAAAAGTAGACTTCGAAAAAGTTTTTGGGAGTGAGAAGCGGCGACATACACGCTAGCGTCCTCTCACCACCGCAAAAATCACAAAAATGTCTCAAAGGACTGTCAGGAACCAGGAACGGAGACGGGAACCCAATTGCGTTAGTTTCTAAGTTTTATTTGAAAAGAGATGTAAGCTGGCACCCACGATCCAGTGATCGTTGATTGTGGGGAGCAGGTCGCTTCGTGATGCGGAAGTCGCACTTCTCTTAGCGGGAGCTGAAGGCTCGCAGCGATTGGACGGACGGCAGTCCCGTGACAGGTAGGCAGAATCAATACGTCTTAGCGGGGAGGTCGATGGCCAGGGCAGGAGAGTAGCTCGTAAACATGGGGCAGAAACAGGTCGGAACCGAAGGCAGGAATCAAAACAGGAGAGTAGTCTTTGGTACTTGCTAATCTGGCAAAACACACAGGAACACAGGAGTACAATCGGACGTCCTTGTCTGGACGCTGACTGGTTAAGAAGTGAACGTCGGCAAATTAGAGAGCGCGCTCCGGCGTGCCAAACGATTGCCACAGGTGTCTTCACTTCGGCAATCATGACAAGGACTGCACAGGATTACAATTACACAACTAGACAATTCCCGCGGCAATTGTAAGAGTTGTGATTGATCTGGAAGATGATCCCGGTATGTATATATAACCCCGGTTGTTAGCATTATGAGTTAGCATAAAGTTTTTAGCTCAGAGAGATGTTTCTGTTATTTTTTACTTGGTTATGTGGGGGGACTCTGCCCCCCCACACCGGTACTGGCAAGTTCATTTGAGATGGGCCCACAACCGTTAGCAACAAGGATATGCCTTGTGGAGGTCTAAAAAACACATTCATGGTAAAAACCATAGTAATAACACTGTTATTACACTTTAAAAACTTTTGAAATATACATGTTCAAATAGAATGGGCCGTTCGATTTTAATTGGCCCATCCGGAATGCATTGAGCCCATTCAATTTGCTGAGTCGTTAGCATGTTAGCATTAGAATAATTTTGCAGCATGAAGAAGTTAGCATTTAGCCTTTAGCATCACTTTTTAGCATGTATCCGTTAACATAACTCATCAAATGAGGCCATTAGCATAATTTTTAAATATTAATTCGTTACAATATTGCCATTACCAAAATCTTTTTGCATGAAGTTAGCATTTAGCCGTTAGAATCACTCTTTAGCAGTTACCCATTAACATAACTCGTCAACACTGCAAAAACTGCCTCTAAAAAAACAAGAAAATCTAGCCACTATTGCAGGAAATTTACTTGTTTCAAGCAAAATTATCTGCCAGTGCAGCAAGAAAATCCGACTCATAAAGTTTTCTTGAAACAAGAAAAAAAAAAAAAGAAAATAAGATACCTAAAAATGTTATTATATGCAGTAATACTATTAAGTGTACTTGTCAAGTTTTTTTTTTGTCTCATTTTAAGATATTTGTGCTTGTTTTGGAGAATTATTGTTTAGAAACAAACTGGGTTTAAGCCAGGATTGCTCAAAAGTAGTTAGCATGAAGGTTACAACAAGATCAATATTCTTGTATTAAGTTGAAAATAAATTAGAAAATGGGTCAAAAACAAGATACATTTGCTTGTAATAAGTAATAAAAATCTTAGGCGAGGAAGTCTTGTTTCAAGAAATTCTCTACGTTTCGATATACTATACAAATGCAAAAATAGTTTTAATGTGAAAATTACCATTTTATTGGCAAACCACAAACCTTTGTCATTATCACAAAACACAATTGACATACCAGTAACAAAAATACTCATTTTCTTGACAAGATCTTGAAACGTTTGTTGGCGAACTGTAAATCTGTGGGGGTCAGATGCATCGACATTTCGTTCTGTATACACGTGTACTAGAATGACAATAAAGTAGATCTGAATCTGAATCTAAATCAAAGTTATCACTTACACATGTATCAGTGAACTGTCAAACAGACAACACATTTTTTTGCCTACAGAATATAGAGTGCAAGTTACCAATTTCTAAAAGAGAACTGCAAACATTCTTTTTTGTCTAATTTTAAGAACATCAGTTGGGTTGTTTTTTTTTAAATCAATGCTTAAACTCAAAACAAGGCAATTAAAACACACACTTACAGGGAGACTGAGAGGCCAAAGCGTAAGGGGTCACAAATGTTTATAACAGAAAAAGTTCTCAAAGTACGTCCATGGATGGGTGTGTGGGTGTGTTCCCGAGGGGAGGCAGCATTATACAAAGTTATGCAAAAAAGGCCATCCAATCACTTCTTGCTCGTTTGAAAGCTGGTGTGGCATCTTTGTCATGGATTGAGTCCCCCAGGACCTCAGTTTGTAGAAGGGAAAGAACAGAGGCCACACATTTAGGGTAGGTCATATTTAATACATAATAGTATGCAATTATGTAGAATACTGCATCCCCTAGGTACCTTTTGGGTGATGGGATTGCTTCGGTTCCAAGGCAGAGAAAGGAGTCGAGATTTTCATCCACCAAAAGGAGTGGTGTGGTGAGTGGCCTTCTGTTCAGGAACGTCTCGGGGTCCTCTGTGGGCTTAACAGAAAAACACAACATCAGTAGGACAGCAATCACATCCCTCCATTCCCCGACTAAACATGACAATTTAGTATGAACAGAATAGAGGACCAACAAAAGGAGCAGCCATATTTGAGAAAGTTTAGTATGCACTTATGTAAAAGTTTGTGACTTACCAGAAGAACATGAATGAGCAGCATGGTCAAGAGGTTTATTGCTTGCTCTTCTAAAAAAAAAAAAATCAAATCAAATATTTGTCTGTCAGTATACAGAAACAAACAAGGATACAGATTCTATTGGTATTATGTTGGCTGTTCTTACCAGCTGAAAGTGACATTGGAGGTTTCATTGCCCTCTTGTAAACCCCATAGAGGCATAATCTAGATTTGAATTCGAGCCACCGCTCCCTCAGCTCTTGCACGTAGTTGGAGTTGTTGTTGTCTATTATTCGTCTTAGTTCATCAAGAACCTTTGGTGGGGAAGACACAAAGAAGTGTTGTATGGAAATATCCAACACATAGTAGTTAAAGCATCACTTGAAAACAACAATTATATGTAGAGAGGTATTCTGAAAAACTATGTTCCCCTTCCCCTCCTCCATTTGTGAAAATAATTCTATTCACACTGATGATAAAACGCTAATAGACAGGTGTGTTGCAAATAACATGCGAAACAGATGGACTATCAGATATTCTAAAGAAGGAAAAATCACACCACAATGCATAAATGCTGTTTTCCCTGTCTCCATGCAGAAATAAAACCAGATTGCTCATTTTCATTTTTCAGAGAAAATACATGAAAGGTTTTCCTGCATGGAAATGGGGTCTGAAACAGCTATTTAATGTATCAAAGCAGTATGCACCCAATGTTCAAAAGAACAATTTCACTGTTCAACTGAATCAAAGTGTGAATTGTGATCATACTTACATGATCAATATCTCGAAAGCATGGATATGCCTTCAATATTTTTGCCGGTCTGTCTTGTTCCCTTATTGTGTCCGAATCAATGAAGGCCCTCTTCCCCTCAAACTCAAGGTCAAGAAGTTGTGCCACATCAGCTCTGTTCTGTTTGGTATTGCGATATGGCCATGCGGCTGTCCTGCCTACATTCTAAAAAGGTAAAAGAAAATATCACAACACAGTTGAGGTCAAAATTATTTGCTTCTTGCTAATGTTATTCATGCTATTGTTTCTACTGGAACAAAGACAAAATGTCCACTACAGCTAATGAAGACATTCATTAATATTACTTGATTAGAAACAGGAAAAGGCAAACATTACAAGGTCAACATTTTCACCCCCCTGTAAAACAATAGTATTTATGAGAGTTTTGTGGTGCCTGGCCTTGTCCTTTTCTGCTTTTTCTTGTTTCTGTTCAGCCCACCAGTTGAAAATTTCAATAAAAGCTGGAGATGTTGTCTGTGCCCTCCTAAAAGAAGTAGAACTATGTGCAGTGCTGATTTATCTTGTATTTTGTGTAATTTCAATGAATGGGTCTACTCCATTGTGAATGCTACATTTTGTTTTATAAAATTACAGAGAGCATCAGCTTGTTTTGCTGGAGTGCTGGTTATGACTTGGGGGTCCCCTTCACTTTCTGGGCTGCTGATGGTGCTACTTCAGATTGGGGAGACAATGACAGTGAAAGTGCTGGAGTCAAAATCCCCCTCATCTTCTTTCTCTGTGATGCCAAACTCAAGGCGTCTCTTTTTTTCCCCTTGCTGGTGTAGCCCCCTGCGTTTTGCATGGAGTCCTGATGTTTTGCAAAATCAGAATATGCATGTCTGGATACTGTATATGAATTTATATTCATGCTGAACAAAGAGAGAAACTGTGTAACATGTAATCCTGGTCGCTTAGATTAGTACAGGCTCTTGTCGTAATGTGGACTAGTTTTAACGTTATATATTATAGTTAACAGTTTAAATCAACGACCATTTTGTAAGGGGTTAGCTCAATTCCATAGTTAACGGTTTAAATCAACGACCGTTTTTTAAGGGGTTAGCTTAAAACTCGAGCTAACCCCTTACAAAACGATCATTGATTTAAACCGTTAACTTTGCATAAATACCGTTAAGTATAATATTTTATTTTTAATCACATTGTTTCTTGTTAAATGTTAAGACAATACAAACCTTTTAATTGTAAAAGTGTTTTCACTTCTCTCGAAGTCAAAATACCGAATGGAGTTCGTCGAACGTTGGGGTTGTATAAGCGAGTCCAAGTAGGTCTGAATAAATGGGCGGAACCATATAAAGGAACGCAATATACAATTATTAAACAAAATCTATGAACTATCTCAGGGGAAAAATATAGTGTTCTCATTTATAAATATTACATTTGTGTTTCGAAGTAAAGACTATCCAGTTTTAGTTAGAACACTGTACGGGTCAGTCACTTGCATTGAAAATGGCATCCCTATTGTTTTGATATAAAATTCTCCAGCGCGAAAAAGGCGGAAACTAGCACCTAACGTGTGCAACACCATCAACAGAGGACAAAGACTAGGAACCTTCCCGTGGTGTCCTGCGAAGGGCTCTCTCCAGGGGGAGCCTTACGAATCCAACTCAGTCCACTCAGACTCGCTCTTTCTTTCTTTCTTGGTCCTCTCTCCTTCTTTGTCTCTCCTTTTCTCTCTTCCCCCTTTACACTCTTGTCTCTCATTTTCTCTATCCCTCTCTTTCCTACTCTCTCCCCACCTCTCTCACTCTCTTTTCCCCCTTTTTGCGTTTTACTCTGTCTGTCTTTCTCTCTTTCTATCTGTCCCTCTCTTTCTCTCTCTTCTACTCTCCTCTCTCTGTTCTTCTTAGGGCGGGCGACTTCGAGAGCAATCCTGGCCTCCAGTCCAAATGCCAGTGGTGCTTTCGAACCATTCACTCCGACCACACCCCAATCACCTGTGCTATCTGCCCAAGGGGCTTCCATAAATCATGCACCGCCCTGTCCGAACGTACTAAGGACTTTAGAGGCTTCGTCTGCTTGGTTTGCTTGGGTCGCACCCCGTCAGGCCTGGCGGCACAGGACAGTTGCAGCCCCCTCTCCTTCGGAGAACTACGGAGCCTCCCACGAGCGAGTCTGGCGCTACTATGGATTACCTTATGCGCCTTGAGTGACTTAACGACGACGACACCATCAACACAACCAAACTCGATTTGATTAGAGTACAGTGGGACCTCGCTACTTACTTACTACTACTCGCGGTTTGACGTTCGCGGGTTCAGAGCTTCGCGGGTCTAAAAAAATAATACAAATTATATTTGTATATATATATATATATATATATATCTCATCTCATCTCATTAGCCGTACCGCTTATCCTCATTAGGGTCGCGGGGGGGCTGGAGCCCATCCCAGCCATCTCCGGGCAGTGGGCAGGGGTCACCCTGAACTGGTTGCCAGCCAATCGCAGGGCACACGGGGACAGACATCTCACTCGCTCTTTTCACACCTAGGGACAATTTGGACCAATTCACATGAAATGCATGTTTTTGGAATGTGGGAGGAAAACGGAGTCCCCAGAGGAAACCCACGCAAGCAGGGGGAGAACATACAAACTCCGCACAGGAAGTCTGGAGCTGGATTTGAACCCACGCAGGAGGTTCCCATGACTTGAACTGTGCCGCACATGCGCTAACCACTGCCCCACCGTGCTTTATATATATAAAGCATATATGTACAGTGCATCCGGAAAGTATTCACAGTGCTTCACTTTTTCCACATTTTGTTATGTTACAGCCTCATTCCAAATTGTATTAATTTAATCTCTTATCTCAAAATTCTACACAAAATACTCCATTATGACAATGTGAAAAAGTTTTTTTTTGAATTTATTAAAAATAGAAAAACTAAGAAATCATATTTACATAAGTATTCACAGCCTTTGCTTAATACTTTGTTGATCCACCTTTGGCAGCAAATACAGTCTCAAGCTCAGTCAGGTTGGATGGGAGACGTTTGTGCACAGCCATTATCAGATCTCTCCAGAGATGTTCGATCGGATTCAAGTCTGGACTCTGGCTGGGCCACTCCAGGACATTCACGGAGTGGTTCTGAAGCCAATCTTTTGAGATCTTGGCTGTGTGCTTTGGGTCGTTGTCCTGCTGAAAAATGAACCTTCGCCCCAGCCTGAGGTCAAGAGCGCTCTGGAGCAGGTTTTCATCCAGAATATCTCTATATGCATTCATTTTTCCTTCTACCCTGACTAGTCTGCCAGTTCCTGCTGCTGAAAAACATCCCCACAGCATGATGCTGCCACCACCATGCTTCACTGTAGGGATGGTATTGGCCTGGTGATGAGCGGTGCCTGGTTTCCTCCAAACATGGCGCCTGGCATTCACACCAAAGAGTTCAATCTTTGTCTCATCAGACCAGACAATTTTGTTTCCCATGGTCCGAGAGTCATTCAGGTGCTTTTTGGCAAATTCCAGACGGGCTTCCATGTTTCTTTTACTAAAGAGTGGCTTTCGTCTGGCAACTCTACCATACAGGCCTGATTGGTGGATTGCTGCAGAGATGGTTGTCCATCTGGAAGGCTCTCCTCTCTCCACAGAGGAACGCTGGAGCTCTGACAGAGTGACCATCGGGTTCTTGGTCACCTCCCTGACTAAGGCCCTTCTTCCCCGATCGCTCAGTTTAGAAAGGCCGGCCAGCTCTAGGAAGAGTCCTGGTGGTTCCAAATGTCTTTCATTTACAAAAAATGGAGGCCACTGTGCTCATTGGGACCTTCAAAGCATCAGAATTTTTTTTGTATCCCTCCCCAGATTTGTGCCTCAGGACAATCCTGTCTCGCAGGTCTACAGACAGTTCTTTTGACTTCATGCTTGGTGTTTGTGCTCTGACATGCACACTCAACTGTGGGACCTTATATAGACAGGTGTGTGCCTTTCCAAATCATGTCCAATCAACTGAATTTACTGCAGGTGGACTCCAATTAAGCTGTAGAAAGATCTCAAGGATGATCAGTCGAAAAAAGATGCACCTGAGCTCAATTTTGAGCTTCATGGCAAAGGCTGTGAATACTTATGTAAATGTGATTTCTGAGATTTCTATTTTTAAAAAATTCAAAAAAAGTTTTAAAAAAAAGTTTTGTGTAGAATTTTTAGATAAGAGATTAAATTAATACAATTTGGAATGAGGCTGTAACATAACAAAATGTGGAAAAAGTGAAGCGTTGTGCATACTTTCCGGATGCACTGTATTTATATATACCGTATTTTCCGCACTATAAGGCGCACCGGGTTATAGGGTGCACCCCGAAAAAATAGTTTTTGGTCCTATTTTTGAGATACATAAGACGCACCCGATTATAAGGCGCTACAATGGGAACGTGGACAAAACAGTCAGATAGTTCAGTCCAACTTATTACCCCCTTAATATTCCCAAAGCTTGCAAAGACGCAAATACGTGTCGAGAACACGTGCGGATGCTGTGTCCGTACGATGTCACTCAAATGCATCGTTCCATCATTCAGAAGGTTAAAGTCTTGGGATTCAAGAAATGCCAACCATTCCCTAGTTTATATTTTCTTTTTCACTCGCAACTTTACTGTGCATATGACAATAAACACTTGGAATTGAGTTTAATTTAAAAATAGACACTCTATTCCATCCATTATCTGCACCGCTTATCACAGAAAAATCTAGTTCAGTCTGAAACAAGATATATAGCCGGAGTAGCTCACCGAAGTCGTTGTGTTCATGATAATGTGCAGCCGTGGTCCTCTTATATCCGTGAATGTAGTAAATCCAGAATAAAATATTTACAAATACAGTATAGTAAAAAATGCTTTCTGTATGCCGTCAGCCACGTGCTATACAAATTCATCTTTTTCGGCCAAATGCAGGCTTTGTTCAGCCGTGAAAGCCAATGCCAGCCTGTAAATGATAAAAAGGATCCGCCTCTTGACCTCCGAATAACTTTAGCCAATAGTGATCGATTCAACTGATGATTGACGCATCTTTTTTGGCCAATTGCAGGCTTTGTTTTGCCGTTTAAGCCAATGCTAGCCTGTAAATGATAAAAAGGATCCGCCCCTAGACCTCCGAATAACTTTGGCCAATAGTGATCGATTCAAATGACGATTGACACATTGGTTAGCCAATGAAACGCCGGTAAATAAATCTCAGCATACACCGCGGACTACTTGATGTTCGGGGGAAAACTAGTTGGCGGCTGCAAGTTAGTTGCAAGACTTTGCGAACTAATATTGATCAATAAATAAGGCGCACTGTATTATAAGGCGCATGGTCAGCTTTAAAAAAAAATAAAGGCTTAAATGTCTATTCTTAACACATCGTGCCTTATAGTGCGGAAAATACGGTATACATATATATATATATATATATATATATATATATATATATATATATATATATATATGCGCGGCAAGTCATGGGAACCTCCTGCGTGGGTTCAAATCCAGCTCCAGACTTCCTGTGCGGAGTTTGTATATTCTCCCACTGCTTGCGTGGGTTTCCTCCGGGCACTCCGGTTTCCTCCCACATTCCAAAAACATGCATTTCAGGTGAATTGGCCAGTCCAAATTGTCCCTAGGTGTGAATGAGCGAGTGAGATGTCTGTCCCCCCGTGTATATCTATATATATATATCTATATATCTATATATCTATATATCTATATATATATATATATATATATATATATATATATATATATATGTATATATATATTTTTTTTTTTTTTAAAGCATTTTTGAAGGGGCGTCGCTACTTCGTGGTTCCACGTTCGCAGGTTCAGAGCTTTGCAGGTCTAAAAAATAATAATAAAATAAAATAATAAAAAAATATATATATTATTTTATTTTTATTTTTTCAAGCATTTTGGAAGGGGCGTCGCTACTTCGCGGATTTTCAATTTTTGGGGGTGGTTTTGGTCCCCATTAACCGCAATAACTAAATAATAATACTTTCATCATCACGGATTCAAAAGACACGCTTCTTACTTTTAGGTTTGATAAATAATATTTTTGTTGTAGATTCATCTTTATTTTGTTGCGAATATCAAATATATGATACATTGGATTTCATTCGAGATTTATTGTCTTATGAAATCGCTGTACCAAATGCTGCCCTGGCAACAGAGTTCATAGATTTGGAGAAATTAGCTGATTACACTGCATACCACTTTGCACCATTTAATGAAAAGATATACGTTTTTAGAAAATATGACTTAACTGGTGTGCTCTTGAATTCGAGTGTTTAAAATGACACATTATGAACGGCAGAAATTGTGCTCATTTATGCATGAGTTTACATTTTGACAAACACTAAATATATTTGATATTTGGACTGAGGTTTGTGGGGGCTATCTGTATGAGCAAGGCCTAGCTGGCTCCGGACTTTGGACGCAGAATTAAATGTGATTCTATGCAATTTTAACATGTTCGTTCTATGTTGCCACTTTGTGCATGTGATTGGCAAGATATTTGTGTGTGTTTAGCCCCTGCCAAGCGGATACAATGTAAATATGTGAAAAAACCATGTGGTGAAATGCAGAGCTGGGGATTAAGATGGAAACTGCATGAGTGCTGTTGTGCCTACAAGCCAATCAAACTTAAGGACCTCTTACACAAATCTCCTGATTATTTTTTTTTTAACATTATATTGGTGTTTTGAGGGGCAGCACGGCGGCGCAGTGGTTAGCGCTTGTGCGGCACAGTTCATGTCATGGGAACCTGTCGTGGGTTCAAATCCAGCTCCAGACTTTCTGTGCGGAGTTTGTATGTTCTCCCCGTGCTTGCGTGGGTTTCCTCCGGGCACTCCGGTTTCCTCCCACATTCCAAAAACATGCATTTCAGGTGAATTGGCCGGTCCAAATTGTCCCTAGGTGTGAATGAGCGAATGAGTTGTCTGTCCCTGTGTGCCCTGCGATTGGCTGGCAACCAGTTCAGGGTGTCCCCTGCCCACTGCCCGAAGATGGCTGGGATGGGCTCCAGCCCCCCCGCGACCCTAATGAGGATAAGCGGTACGGCTAATGAGATGAGATGAGATTGGTGTTTTGATGGGTATGTCATGTTGGATGAAGGCGTCTACCAAACATGTAACCATAGCTATAACTTAAAGTAGTTGAGGTATTCCCCACAGTGTTTTGAGAAAAGTTCATGCTTTGTTATTGTTAATGGTCGACTAAATTGATAAAATCATGTTTAAGTTTAGTGACATTTACAGACTAGACATTGTTTCCCACATTGCTTTATAGTTAAGGCTACACCTGCTACCTTAACTGGCTAATGTCTATTCTTAAAACATCGTACCAAGAGTAAAAGGTTTAATATTGAACACTAAATTGTCCATCCATCCACCCATCTTCTACCGCTTTGTCCCTTTCGGGGTCACGGGTGGGAGGGCTGGAGCCTATCCCATTTACCTCGGGCGTAAGGCAGGGTACACCCTGGTCGAGTCGCCACCTCATCACATGGCTAACACAAACAGACAAACAACCATTCACACTGCGACACTGAATTGTACCTGAGTAAATGAATACATATGATGATTCATAAAATCAATTCTTACATTATCTCAAAGAGTTTGGTTCCATTCTTAAAACAAGTTGATGTGAGTCTTGAAACAAGTAAAAAATATCCTTAAGCTGAGTTGTTAATATGCCTCTAGGCTATCTCTTCGACAATTTAAGATACATTTGCTTACAATTACTTGAATAATATAAGTTAGTTGGCACAATATTAATTTTCTTGAAACAAGTGATAGTATCTTAACTATCTTCAGCCTGAATAAGTAAATAAGTCCCAAAAAATTGTGATCAGATAAATACACTGAATTCAAGTAAATTACACTAGTCCATACTTTCAATTTTTGCAGTGAACATGAGACCATTGGCATAATTTGTAAATATGAAGTCATTAAAATATTGCCTTTACCAAAAAATTTTAGCATGAAAAAGTTAGCATTTAGCCGTTAGCATCACTTTTTAAAATGTACCTGTTAGCATAACTCATTAACATGAGGCCATTAGCATAAGTTGTAAATATGAAGTCGTTAAAATGTAGCCAAAATTACCAAAAAATTTTACTATGAAGAAGTTAGCATTGCCGACAGTGTTTACAGCTAGCTTGCGCTAATACTTGGGCTGGCTGTGCCAGCCTAACCCATTGCTGGCAGTGTTTACAGCTAGCTTGAGCGAATACTTGGGCTGGCTTAGCCAGCCCAACTTGTCACCAACAGTTTTTACTGCTAGCATTAGTAAGCATAGCATCAACCTCTCATCGCTAATACTTGGGCTGGCAACTGATCACCAACAGTGTTTACAGCTAGCTTGCGCTAATGTTGTGGCTGGCTATGCCAGCCCAACACTTTGCTAGCGGCGCACATAGTTAGCATCCTCTCGCTAGCATCCACTCTTTGGAATTCACCATTTACCCATGGTTAAAGGAAATTTGGGTCGGGCCACCCTGGACAGTCCCTGCTTACTATGACTACCGTCTGGAAAAGCCCTCGTTTCCATGACTACCCATAGAAATGAATGGGCCCATGTATTACGGATGGGAGAATTTCAAAACCCATTATTCCGGATGGGGACTCCTATCGCTGTGAATAGACACACAACAAGAGTCCCGGTCGGGCCGAAATTTTTGATATATGAATCGATGGGGTATTCTAAAAGCTCTGGGAGGAGTTCCCCGTTAAAAGTCGGCGGAAGAAGATAGATATAATAATAATATCTCGGAGGATTATAATAGTTGCAAGCACAACTACATTGCCCTGTGCTTACAGCACTTGGCAATGTAATCGTGCCTTGCTGAAGCAATCAAAACTAATTACCTGATCTTAAACCAACATGCGGGCAAGGAACAACTCAAAACCTCAGCGTGAGGAAAAAGAGAAACCTTGAGATGGGACCTCACAAGTGGTAATCCCCCTTTCAGGATGACCAGGGTGAATTAGATTTAGCATTACAGTACACAAACATAGTAAACACTAGGTAACATGTTGAAAATTTGTCCGGAAAGTGCATGACAGCAACGACGCCCCCAGCCTGTAAATTAGTCCAGAAAGTCTATGACGGCCACGACGCAGCTTCCCATCTCTGCCAGCTGGTCAATGCAGGCGTTGACATGCTTCAGGTCAAACGCTGGTCCACTGACTCATCTCAAATCGTCCTTCTCCTTCGTATCACCACCAGCCAGGCAGTCGGAAAAAGACAGGACAGTACAGAATATGAGGTGGGCATCAATCATAAGCTTTGGAAAAGAAGTGTGTCTTAAGCCTTGATTTAAAAACTTCCATTGAGGTTGCAGATCTTATCTCCGGAGGCAGGGCATTCAATAGCACCGAGGCCCGGATGGAGAACGCTCTCAAGCCTGCAGACTTCTTGGCTCTCGGAGTCACAAGTAAACCGGCATTTTCCGAGAGGAGACTCCGTGCAGGAACATAGGGGGAAATCAAATCAGATAAGAGGGTGCAAGTCCATGCAAACATTTGTATGTTAATAAGAGAACCTTAAAGTCACATCTTAAGTGGACTGGGAGCCAGTGTAAGTTGGCCAATACAGGAGTAATATGCTCAAACTTTTTCGTCTTAGTCAAAAGTCTAGCTGCCGCATTCTGAACCTAGACATGGGGAGACCAGAAAGCAATACATTACAGCAGGGGTCGGGAACCTATGGCTCACGAGCCATATATGGCTCTTTCTATGAGTATCTGTGGCTCAGAGACAAATTTGATTGCATGCAAAATTTCTCCATCTTGCTTAAAACTTGAGTTGTCTATCCTATTCTGATACACGCAAAGCCAAACCAAAGCTAAATAACAGGATATTACTTTGCAGTATATATAGGGCACGTTTTTCACTACAATTTACAGTCAAGTAACACACAAAAAAAGGGGGAAAAAAAACTTGTTTTGGTTTTACAACGCTAAAGAATCCTTTATATAAAAGTTCACTATATAATCTGTGTTCAGTGTTCAGATACCTTATGATGAATCCACAGAACTGTAAATACGCTAAAACACCGGAAGAGAACTTAGTCATTTGATTGGGTGAGTGGGAGGGATGGGTGGAGCTATGCAAAAAGTGCAAGCACTCCCTCCCATCTCTCGCCCTACGCTGTCTGCGCCAAAAGTGAGCTCATCAGGCTCCCTATTTGCAGAATGTTGTGACGTTTTTACACAATAACTGCTTGCATCTGGTTTTGAAACCAATATATATGAAAAAAAGGGTCAAAAGGAGTTTAACCGATCTTGAGTAATTGCAAGAAAGAGACAAGTGGTATGTTTGTTGATTTTGGGACAGGGGCTCTGGCATTATTCTCTTTTCATAATTTTTATCAAATCATCAAAAATAAATGTGCTGAAGACTAAGCTTTTGTCTGGGGTGCGGGTTTAGCAATTTAGTACATTTGTCTCATAATATATGGCGTGGCTCTTTCCCAAAATAAAATTAATATTTTTTGCTTTTATGGCTCTTTGAGTCAAAAAGGTTCCCGACCCCTGCATTACAGTCATCAAGCCGAGAAGTAATAAAAGCATGAATTAAAACCTCTGCATCTGATTTGGACAGCATCAAACGAATCTTCGCAATATTACGGAGGTGGTAGAAAACTATTCTAGTAATATTTTTCACGTGTGACTGAAACGACGGATTAGGATCAAATATAACACCTAGATTTTTGACCCGAGTCACTATGGGTGATATTACATTTGTCTAGGTTCAGGGCAGTGTTTGAAAAAAAAACTCACAACAGTGAGCTGGACCAATAATCGACATTTCAGTTTTTTTCTCGGTTAAGGCGCAAAAAAATAAGTGACATCCATCTTTGAATCTCAGTAAGGCAAGCCTCCAGATTTTGAAAATTTAACTGTCCAGTTGTCTCCAGTGGCACATACAGTTGAGTGCCATCTGCATAGAAATGGAAACTAAGATTATACTTGCAGATAATGTCACCAAGTGGTGTTCCACAGGGGACATCAGAGTGTTTAGAGGTCAGATTGCCTTAGTTAACACGTTGCATCCTGTCTGATAGGTCGGACCTAAAACACCAGAGTACAGTTCCTGAGATACCAATGCATTCCAGACGAACAAGCAATATGTTGTGGTCGACAGTATCAAAAGCAGCACTGAGATCCAGTAGCAGTAACATTGATGAGGCACCGGAATATATTGCTAAAAGGAGATCATTGGTTACTTTAGCCAGGGCTGTCTCAGAAGAGTGATTTGCCCTAAATGCTGACTGGCCAGTTCAAAAGAGGGTATTTTCTGACACAAAGTCATTTAGCTGCTGTGCAACGACCTTTTCAAGTAAAAATGGCAGATTTGACACTGGCCTATAATTACCTAGGCTTTCTGGATCAAGGTTAGGTTGCTTAAGCAAGGGTTTAATGACGGCAGACTTGAAAGCTAAAGGAATAATACCCAAGGATAGCGATATATTAATAATATTTTAAACTGATGGTCCTAAGATCCCAAACAGATCCTTCACCAATGAAACTGGAAACGGATCAAGCAGGCAAGTAGTTTGTTTGGCCCTACTAACCATCTGTGTTAGACTATCAAAGGACAAATCATTGAAACTGGAGAATGTTTCTAAACAACCGCCGACACATTCCTTTCTTAACACCTCCACATTTTTGAGGTAGGATGAGGTTGTAGAGCGTACATTTAAAATTTCATTCCTAATGAGTTGAATATTTCTATTAAAACATTCCATAAAGTCATCAGCAGAATAAGTAGAGCTATTTGGGTTAAGTTGTTGTCTGGAAGGTTTCGCAATTGTGACAAACAAAAATTTCAGATTACTCTTATGTATAACGATAATCTTAGAGAAAAACGATGCTTTAGCTGAGGCAAGAGCTACTTTATATTTCAGCAAGCTGTCACACCAGGCCAGTCGGAAGACCTCCAGCTTTGTAGTGCGTCAATTTCGTTTAAGTTTCCTGCAACCTTGTTTGAGTGACCTGGTTTCTTCAGTAAACCAAGGTGTATGCTTCTTAGGTCGAAATGTATGCCTTAGGGGCGCCACAGAAACAAGAACATTAACCAAAGCAGTATTAAAGTTGTTTGTGAGTGAGTCAACAGACCCAGTGTACGAAGGGAAGGCTGCAGTTACCGTAGGTAATAGTTCTTTTAAAGTTAATCCCATTGCAGGGCGGATATTGCGACTGCTAAAACCTAAATTTTCCTTATTACTGTAAACATTGAACAGCACCTCTCACTTAACAAGATCGTGATCAGAGATGGCATTAGGATAAGGTAACACTGTAACATTTGAGGCTACTACGCCCCGGGTCAGAACAAGATCTAGAGTGTTCCCATCTTTATGAGTGGGCACATCAACTATTTGATTGAAACCAAATGTATCAATCAGTGACTTAAAAGAATTTGCAAGTGAATTTGATTTTATGTGAACATTAAAATCACCAATAATTACAACATTGTCCGCATAAGTTACTAACAGTTCCGAAAATTCATCCAAAAAATTTAAGTATGGTCAGGGTGGGCGATACACAACAACTACATAAATTGGTGTTGACATAAAAGACCTCATAACAAGTGCTTAAAACGTTTTAATAACAGTAGGGGTACCAGGAGTAAATTTCAACTTACTTTCCGACAAAGTTAGAGGGAGAAGCCTCATTTAACACTACAAACTCATTTGGTTTTAACCAGGTCTTACAAGGGCCAACAAGTTTATGATTGTTTTCATTAATAAGGTCGTTGACAAGTAAAGCTTTGGAGGCTAGTGATCTAATATTCAGAAGGCCAAGCTTCAGCACTGTGGACTGAGCTGAGCACTTTCCCGAGTTTTGAACCTTATGGTTACCTTGGTGGTAACCTCCACAGGATTATACTGCCAGTCCTGCGTCTTGTGCTTTGCATGGCGGCAGATGCGGCCCGAATTCCATACCACAGGAATATTGTTGACAGGTGGAGTAGCAGGATGACTAGTGGTAGAAAATAATGTTATTTCTTCTCCCTCCTCACCTAACAAGGGAAAATCAGAGGTAAGAAGCACAGAAGAAGATGCTATTGAACACAGTACAGTTCAGAGTGTGTGGTGCAGGCAATGGAACGCTCTAAACTACAAAAACTATGTGAATCTAGCATAGCGCTAGTTAGCCCTAGCAATACAGACTCCACACCCGTGATCACAGGTTCACTCAGGTTCATCACCTGTGACCTGGCCTGCACTAGTGTACCCTGTCATGGAAGGCTTAAACAGTAATATATTTTTAGAAAGAGTGAGAGCACCTTCCCAGTTAGGGTGAAGGCCGTTTCTCCTAAGCAGGTCAGGTCGGCCCCAGAAAGCAGGCCAGTTATCCACATACCTAAATCCCTGCTGACTACAGAAACTTGCCAGCCACCGGTTTAGTGAGACTAGTCTGCTAAACCTCTCATCATTGCCTCTCGCAGGCAAGGGGCCAGAGACAATTACAGATGCAGAGTCATCTTTCTGGCGAGATTACAGGTCCTAGCAATATTTTCCTTTGTAATCTCAGATTGCCTCATTTTAGTATCATTAGAGCCGACGTGAATGACTATATCGGTGTAGCTAGCCCTGTCCTGGTGTCTAGATTTGCATGTCAGCTCCCTCAAATTAGCCTCAATGTCGGGTGCTCTGGCCCCAGATATACACATAATTGTGGCTGGGGTGCTAATCTTTATGTTACGGGTGATGGAGTCACCTATAACTAGGGTGCGGGCTCCAGTAGACCGGGGTGGAGTGGGACTAGCTAGGGGGCTGAACTTATTATGTGACTGGATTGGCTAACCTCGATTAGCATGCCGTTTAGGGCTAATGCTAACCGGACTAGCAGGTTCGCTACAACCCACGCTAGCAGTGGTGTCCGCGGCACCTAACATTTTCCTTTTAAACTGCTCTAGCTCAGGGACACGTCCCTCTAGAAGGGCTATTTTGTGTCTGTCTGTCCGTCAATCTTTGTATATGTCTGTCAATCTATGTGCCTGTCCATCCGTCCGTCCGTCTGTCCGTCTGTCCATCTGTCTTTCTATCTGTCTGTCTTTCTATCTGTCTGTCTAGCAGCCAGCCAGCCAGCCAGCCAGCCAGCCAGTCTATCCATCTATCTACATACACATATGGAGCACTTATAAACTTAAATAAAATATTTTACCTCAAAAGTGCTAAATGTTGGTCTTTTTGGTCAAATATTTTTTCAGTACAAATTGCTTGGACAAAAAAAAAAGGGAACATTTTGGACGGAACTCAGAAATGGAAAGGGAAATCTTTGTGTCATTTTAAGCCCGAGACAAAATGATTGCGGAGTGTCTTTGCTGTGATAGTGTGATTCTTAGCTCCTACAGTTTTTTTAAACTATTTTAGGGGATTGGCCTAAATGTGAGCGTATATCAGACCTGGGCACTCCGGTCCTGGAGGGGCATACGTCCTGCCAGATTTTGAAGTTTGCTCTTCTTTAACTCAGGTGATACAAATTATAACCTCGTTAGCAAGCTAGCAAGTGCTCGTTAACGATACTGGTGATTGGAATCCCCTGTATTGGATCAGAGAAACCTCAAAAATCATGCAGAACATATGGCCCTCCAGGACCGGAGTGCCCAGGTCTGGCGTACATTGACGTTGGTGAAATTTTCATCTGCGTTAACAAACGCATTTTGTAGAATACGATCGCACTTTATTGTTTGAATAAACACGTTATATAGACTAGGATCTCCCAATTGTTATGATTAGCTCACTTTATTTTTTAAAATAGCGTATTATATAGAATACGATCGCTTTTGTCGGAAGTGTACATTTACAATTGTAACTTTTGCATCCGCGTTGACGGACGCAATTTGTAGAATACAATAGCGCTTTATTGTTTAAATAAACGCGTTATATTGACAAGGATCTCCCAATTGTTATAATTAGCTCGCTTTATTGTTTTAATAATCGTTTTATATAGAATACGATCGCTTTTGTTGGAAGCGCAGCAGAATGCGCGTTCACGCGAAGGGGGGGAGGAATTTGCACAGGAGTCGGATTTGGGCACAACAACTGCCGCCTACTTAATGAGTGCCCTCCGGTGGCGTTTTTTCGGCAATGCAGCTACCATTGGAAATACATCCAGCCGTTGAAAATGAACGGAAGCCGATTTAATGACTGTCTCCAGTGGCGTTTTTGCGGCAATGCAGCTACCATTGGAAATACAATGAGCCGTTGGATATGAACAGCCACCGATTTAATGAGTGCCCTCCGGTGGCGTTTTTGGGAGAATGCAACTACCATTGGAAATACTTCGTGCCGTTGGAAATGAACCGCCGCCGATTTAATGAGTGCTCTCCGGTGGCGTTTTGGGGGCAATGAAGCCACCATTGGAAATATGTCAAGCTGTTCGAAATGAACAGCCGCCGATTTAATGAGTGCCCTCCGGTGGCGTTCTTGCGGCAATTTAGCTACCATTGGAAATACATCGAGCTGTTCGAAATGAACAGCCCCCGATTTAATGAGTGCCCTCCGGTGGCGTTCATGCGGCAATGCACTTACCATTGGAAATACATCGAGCCGTTGGAAATGAACGGCCGCCGATTTAATGAGTGCCCACCGGTGGCGTTTTTGCGGCAATTAAGTCACCATTGGAAATACGTCAAGCTGTTCGAAATGAACAGCTGCCGATTTAATGAGTTCCCTCCGGTGGCGTTTTTGCGGCAATGCAGCTACCATTGGAAATACATCCAGCCGTTGAAAATGAACGGAAGCCGATTTAATGACTGTCTCCGGTGGCGTTTTTGCGGCAATGCAGCTACCATTGGAAATACAATGAGCCGTTGGATATGAACAGCCACCGATTTAATGAATGCCCTCCGGTGGCGTCTTTGGGGCAATGCAACTACCATTGGAAATACTTCGTGCCGTTGGAAATGAACGGCCGCCGAATAAATGTGTGCCCTCGGTGGCGTTTTTGAGGAAATGCAGCTACCAATGGAAATACAATGAGCTGTTGGAAATGAACGTCCGCCGATTTAATGAAATCCCTCCGGTGGCGTTTTTGGGGCAATGAAGCCACCATTGGAAATACGTCAAGCTGTTCGAAATGAACAGCCGCCGATTTAATGAGTGCCCTCCGGTGGCATTCTTGCAGCAATGCACTTAGCATTGGAAATACATCGAGCCGTTGGAAATGAATAGCCGCCGATTTAATGAGATCCCTCCGGTCGCTTTTTGCGGCAATGCAACAACCATTGGAAATACATCAAGCTGTTGGAAATGAACGGCAGCCGATTTAATGAATGTCTCCGCTTGCGTTTTTGCAGCAATGCAGCTACCATTGGAAATACAATGAATCATTGGAAATGAACGGTCACCAATTTAATGAGTTCCCTCCAGTAGCGTTTTTGGGGCAATGCAGCACCCATTGGAACTACATCGAGCCGTTGGAAATGAACGGCAGCCGATTTAATGAGTGTCTCCGGTTGCGTTTTTGCAGCAATGCAGCTACCATTGGAAATACAATGAGCAGTTGGAAATGAACGGCCGCCTATTTAATGAATGCCCTCGATGGCGTTTTTGCAGCAAGGCAGCTACCATTGGAAATACATCCGCCCATTGGAAATGAACAGCCGCCGATTTAATGAGTACCCTCCGGTGGCGTTTTTGCAGCAATGCAGCTACCATTGGAAATACATCAAGCCGTTCGAAATGAACAGCCGCAGATTTAATGAGCGCCCAGGTGGCGTATTTGCGGCAATGCAACTACCATTGGAACTACATCCAGCCGTTGGAAATGAACGGCCGCCGATTAAAAGGTGTGCCCTCCAGTGGCATTTTTGCGGCAATGCAGCTACCGTTGGAAATACATCCAGCCATTCGAAATGAACGGCCGCTGATTTAATGAGTGCCCTCCGGTGGCGTTTTTGCGGCAATGCAGCTAAAATACATCCAGCTGTTCGAAATGAACAGCCGCCGATTTAATGAGTGCCCTCCGGTGGCATTCTTGCAGCAATGCACTTAGCATTGGAAATACATCGAGCCGTTGGAAATGAACGGCCGCCGATTTAATGAGATCCCTCCGGTCGCTTTTTGCGGCAATGCAACTACCATTGGAAATAGAATAGAATAGAATAGAACATACCTTTATTGTCATTGCTACAAATGGGCTAACAAATACATCAAGCTGTTGGAAATGAACAGCAGCCGATTTAATGAGTGTCTCCGGTTGCGTTTTTGCAGCAATGCAGCTACCATTGGAAATACAATGAGTCATTGGAAATGAACGGTCGCCAATTTAACGAGTTCCCTCCAGTGGCGTTTTTGGGGCAATGCAGCACCCATTGGAACTACATCGAGCCGTTGGAAATGAACGGCAGCCGATTTAATGAGTGTCTCCGGTTGCGTGTTTGCAGCAATGCAGCTACCATTGGAAATACAATGAGAAGTTGGAAATGAACGGCCGCCTATTTAATGAATGCCCTCGATGGCGTTTTTGCAGCAAGGCAGCTACCATTGGAAATACATCCGCCCATTGGAAATGAACAGCCGCCGATTTAATGAGTACCCTCCGGTGGCGTTTTTGCAGCAATGCAGCTACCATTGGAAATACATCAAGCCGTTCGAAATGAACAGCGCCCAGGTGGCGTTTTTGCGGCAATGCAACTACCATTGGAAATACATCCAGCCGTTGGAAATGAACGGCAACCGATTTAATGTGTCCCCTCAGTTGGCGTTTTTGTGGCAATGCATCTACCATTGGAAAGACATTGAGCCGTTGGAAATTAACGGCCACCGATTTAATGAGTGCCCTCCGGTGGCATTTTTGCGGCAATGCAGCTACCATTGGAAATACATCCAGCCGTTGGAAATGAACAGCCGCCGATTTAATGAGTGCCCTCCGGTGGCATTTTTGCGGTGTTGTGGAAAATAGACTTGCATTTGTAGAATAGAGTTGCTTACATTTAGAAATGTAGAAAGACTTGCTTACATTGCTTACAGTAGTGAGGGAATGTTGACATCATTCGAGAAGATCCTTGGCAAGACAGTTGAGTTTCCCTAAAAGGGCATGAGACCTGCAAGGCCCTTCTTCAAGGACTCTCTGAGCAAACTGAGGCGAACAACATGTCCTAATAAGGGTACGACAGCATCTTCCTTGTTGATTACTGAGGACTAGGGCCGCTTATGGGTTGTACTCAAACTGAAGCTATAAAAGCATTGTTATGTCTGGAGTTCTCTGAGTTCTTTTGGGATGACGAAATAAAAGGCTCCCCCTCATGGCTGGTTTCCGATGTACTTAATTCAATCACGAAAGAAGACTTAAAAGATTATCGAACCTACATTTTCTCCTACAGCGGCAATGAAGCTAGCATTGGTAATACATCCAGCCGTTCGAAATGAACGGCTGCCGATTTAACGAATGCCCTCCGGTGGCGTTTTTGCGGCAATGCAGCTACCATTGGAAATACATCCAGCCGTTCGAAATGAATGGCCGCTGACTTAAAGAGTGCCCTCCAGTGGCGTTGTTGGGGCAATGCAGCTACCATTGAAAATACATTGAGCCGTTGGAAATGAACGGCCACCGATTTAATGAGTTCCCTCCGGTGGCGTTTTTGCGGCAATGCAGCTACCCATCGGAAATACATTGAATTGTTGGAAATGAACGCCTGCCAATTCAATGAGTGCCCTCCGGTGGCGTTTTTGCGGCAATTCAGCCAGCATTGGAAATACATCGAGCCATTCAAAATGAAGGGCCGCCGATTTAATGACTGCCCCCCGGTGGCGTTTTAGCGGCAATGCAGCTACCATTGGAAATACATCGAACCTTTGGAAATGAAAGGCGGCCGATTTAATGAGTGCCCTCTGGTGGCGTTTTTGCGGCAATGCAGCTACCATTGGAAAAACATTGAGCCGTTGGAAATGAACGGCCGCCAATTTAATGAATGCCCTCGGTGGCGTTTTTGCGGGAATGCAGCTAACATTGGAAATACATTCAGCCGTTGGAAATGAAGGCCCACCGATTTAATGAGAACCCTCCGGTGGCGTTTTTGCGGCAATGCAGCTACCATTGAAAATACATCCAGCCAATCGAAATGAACGGCTGCCGATTTAATGAATGCCCTTCGGTGGCGTTTTTGCCGCAATGCATCTACCATTGGAAATACATCCAGCTGTTCGAAATGAATGGCCGCTGACTTAAAGAGTGCCCTCCGGTGGCGTTGTTGGGGCAATGCAGCTACCATTGGAAATACATCCAGCCGTTCGAAATGAATGGCCGCTGACTTAAAGAGTGCCCTCCAGTGGCGTTGTTGGGGAAATGCAGCTACCATTGAAAATACATTGAGCCGTTGGAAATGAACGGCCGCCAATTTAATGAGTTCCCTCCGGTGGCGTTTTTGCGGCAATGCTGCTACGATTGGGAATACATTGAATTGTTGGAAATGAACGCCTGCCAATTCAATGAGTGCCCTCGGTGGTGTTTTTGCAGCAATTCAGCCACCATAGGAAATATATCCAGCCATTCAAAATGAACGGCCGCCAATTTAATGAGTGCCCCTCGGTGGCGTTTTTTGCAGCAATGCAGCTACCGTTGGAAACACATTGAGCCGTTGGAAATGAACGGCTGCCAATTTAGAAATGCCCTTGGTGGCGTTTTTGCGGCAATGCAGCTAACATTGGAAAAACATTCAGCCGTTGGAAATGAACGGCCACCGATTTATGAGTGCCCTCCGGTGGCGTTTTTGCGGCAATGCAGCTAGCATTGGAAATCCATCCAGCCGTTCGAAATGAACGGCCGCCGATTTAATGAGAACCCTCCGGTGGCGTTTTTGCGGCAATGCAGCTACCATTGAAAATACATCCAGCCGTTCGAAATGAATGGCATCTGACTTAAAGAGTGCCCTCCGGTGGCATTGTTGGGGCAATGCAGCTACCATTGAAAATACATTGAGCCGTTGGTAATGAACAGCCGCCGATTTAATGAGTGCACTCAGTTGGGGATTTTCGGCACTGCAACTGCCATTGGAAATACATTGAGCCGTTGGAAATTAACGGCCACCGATTTAATGAATGCCCTCCGGTGGCATTTTTGCAGCAATGCAGCTACCATTGGAAATACATCCAGCCGTTTGAAACCGAACAGCCGCCTATTTAATGAGTGCCCTCCGATGGCGTTTTTGCGGCAATACAGCTACCATTGGAAATACATCCAGCTGTTGGAAATTAACGGCCGACGATTTAATGAGTGCCCTCCGGTGGCGTTTTTGCGGCAATGAAGCTACCATTAAAAAATACATTGAGCCGTTGGAAATGAACGGCCGCCGACTTATGAGCTCCCTCAGGTGGCGTTTTAGCGGCAATGCAGCTACCATTGGAAAAACATCCAGCCATTCGAAATGAAGGGCCACCGATTTAATGAGTTCCCTCAGTTGGCGTTTTTGCGGCAATGCAGCTACCATTGGAAATACATTCAGCCGTTGGAAATTAACGGCCACCGATTTAATGAGTTCCCTCCGGTGGCGTTTTTGCGGCAATGCAGCTACCATTGGAAGTACATCCCGCCGCTCAAAATGATCGCCCGCCGATTTAATGAGTGCCCTCCGGTGGCGTTTTGCGGCAATCCAGGAACGTTTCCTCAGCACAACCAACACCAGGGATATGTGGAAAGGCATTCAGGCCATCACCAGTTACAAGTCAACCACCGCCCCAGTGCAGAACACTAGCATGGACTTTCTGAATGACCTCAACAAATTCTTTGGAAGGTTCGAGGCACAAAACGGCACCCCTGCAGCGAAAGCGGTTCCAAATCAGGACGAAAGAGCACTCCACCTGGACTCATCTGACGTGAGGAAGACCCTGAGAAGGGTCAACACAAGGAAGGCTCCAGGCCCGGACAACATTCCGGGGCGGGTACTTAGGGAGTGCGCCGATCAGCTGGCTTGTGTACTAACAGACATTTTCAACACCTCGCTAGACCAAGCCAAAGTACCATCATGCTTCAAATTTGCCAACATCATCCCAGTGCCAAAGAAACCCCAGATCTTATCACTCAACGATTACCGGCCCGTTGCACTGACTCCTATCATAATGAAGTGCTTTGAGAGACTGGTTAAAGAGCACATCACCTCCAGTCTCCCCTCCTCATTCGACCCCTTTCAGTTTGCCTACAGGACAAACCGCTCCACCAGGGATGCCATCTCCTCTGCGCTTCACCTGAGCCTGACACATCTAGAGGAGAAGAACACCCATGTGCGGATGCTGTTCCTGGACTTCAGTTCAGCATTCAACACCATCATCCCACAACATCTGGTTGACAAAATGAGACTCCTGGGTTTCAACACCCCCCTGCGGAACTGGCTGCTGGACTTCTGTGACAGACCCCAATCAGTGCGGATAGGTCAGAACAGTTCAGATGTCATCTACCTCAGCACGGGCTCCCCCCAAGGCTGCGTCCTAAGCCCCTTGCTGTTCACCTTGATGACACACGACTGCGTCCCTAGGTCCGCCACAAACCACATCGTGAAGTATGCTGACGACACAACAGTGGTGGGCCTCATCAGGGATGACAACGATCTGGCCTACAGAGAGGAGGTGGAGCAGTTGGTGGGCTGGTGCAGGGACAACAGCCTGGTCCTGAATGTCGACAAAACTAAAGAGATCATTGTCGACTTTAGGAAAAACCAGCCCAACCATGCCCCACTTTGCATCAACAAGGTGCACATTACAAACAAACTCACCTGGTCCGTAAACACTGCATCACTGGTTAAGAGGGCACAGCAGCGCCTGTACTTCCTGCGGAGGATGAGGAGAGCCCACCTGCCCCCACCCTCCCTCATTACATTCTACAGGGGCACCATAGAGAGTATCCTGACCAACTGTATCTCTGTGTGGTGTGGAGGCTGCAGCGCTACCGACTGGGGTAGTGTGAGGAGGGTAACGAGGACAGCAGAGAAAATAATCGGGACTACACTTCCCTCCATTCAGGACATTGGCCAGAAGCACTGCCTATCCCATGCAAAAAACATTACCGGGGACCCCTCTCACCCCCATCATGGACTGTTCACTCTGCTAGCCTCTGGGAAGAGGTACTGCAGTGTGCGGTGCAGGACCACCAGGCTCCGCAATAGTCTAGTCCCCCTGGCCATTAGACTGTTAAATGGTCAATCTAACATATAGTTAACTTAAATCTAAACGGCGGCTAATCTGACTTTTGCACTACTGGCAGTTTTTTTTATAGCTTGCCACTCCTTGCACATTGCTCTCTGCACTATTGTAATTACAGCGTTATTGTTACAGTGTTAATGTTACTGTGTACCTGACTTGTTAACCTGACTGCCCATTTTGCACATCGGGTTAGCTACTCTTCTTGCACTATCGGCACTATGGTAAAATACTACACGTAGCCAAAATACAATACAACATTATTTATATCTGTACATTCAAGGAAACTGTGGGGGTCAGATGCATCGACATTTCGTTCTGTATACACGTGTACTAGAATGACAATAAAGTAGATCTGAATCTGAATCTGAATCTGAATTGGAAATACATCCTGCCGTTGGAAGTGAACAACCGCTGATTTAATGAGTGCCCTTAGGTGGTGTTTTTGCGGCAATGCAGCTACGACTGGAAGTACATCCCGCCGTTCGAAATGAACAACCGCCGATTTAATGAGTGCAATCCGGTGGCGTTTTGCGGCATTGCAGCTACCATTGGAATTGCATCCAGCCATTGGAAATGAACAACCTCAAATTTAATGAGTGCCCTCCGGTGGCATTTTGCGGCAATGCAGCTACCAACTGAAATACATCCAGCCGTTCGAAATGAACGGCAGCCAATTGAATGAGTGCCCCCCGGTGGCGTTTTTGCGGCAATTATGCCACCATTGGAAATACATCCAGCCATTCAAAATAAACGGCCGCCGATTTAATGAGTGCCCCCCGGTGGCGTTGTTGCTGCAATGCAGCTACCATTGGAAACACATTGAGCCGTTCGAAAAGAACGGCGACCGATTTAATGAGTGCCCTGAGGTGGCGTCTTTGCGGCAATGCAGCTACCATTGGAAATACATCCAGCCATTCGAAATGAACGGCCGCCAATTTAATGAGTGCCCTCAGTTTGCGTTTTTGCAGCAATGCAGCTACCATTGGAAATACATTGAGCCGTTGGAAATTACCGGCCACCGATTTAATGAGTGCCCTCCGGTGAAGTTTTTGCGGCAATGCAGCTACCATTGGAAGTACATCCCGCCGCTTGAAATGAACGCCCGCCGATTTAATGAGCTCCCTCCGGTGGCGTTTTGGCGGCAATGCAGCTACCATTGGAAGTACATCCCGCCGTTCGAAATGAACAACCGCCGATTTAATGAGTGCCCTCCGGTGGCATTAAGCGGCAATGCAGCTACCAACTGAAATACCTCCAGCCGTTTAAATGAACGGCAGCCAATTGAATGAGAGCCCCCTGGTGGCATTTTTGTGGCAATGCAGCTACCATTGGAAACACATTGAGCCGTTCGAAAAGAAAGGCGACCGATTTAATGAGTGCCCTCAGGTGGCGTCTTTGCGGCAATGCAGCTACCATGGAAATACATCCAGCCATTCGAAATGAACGGCCACCAATTTAATGAGTGCCCTCAGTTTGCGTTTTTGCGGCAATGCAGCTACCCTTGGAAATACATTGAGCCGTTGGAAATCAACAGCCACCGATTTAATGAGTGCCCTCCGGTGGCGTTTTTGCGGCAATGCAGCTACCATTGGAAGTACATCCCGCCGCTTGAAATGAACGCCCGCCGATTTAATGAGTGCCCTCCGGTGGCGTTTTTGCGGCAATGCAGCTACCATTGGAAGTACATCCCGCCGTTCGAAATGAACAACCGCCGATTTAATGAGTGCCCTCCGGTGGCATTATGCGGCAATGCAGCTACCAACTGAAATACCTCCAGCCGTTCGGAATGAACGGCAGCCAATTGAATGAGTGCCCCCTGGTGGCATTTTTGTGGCAATGCAGTTACCATTGGAAATACATTGAGCCGTTGGAAATGAACGCCCACCGATTTAATGACTGCTCTCTGGTGGCGTTTTTGCGGCAATGCAGCTACCATTGGAAATACATCCAGCCATTGGAAATGAACAACCTCCAATTTAATGAGTGCCCTCCGGTGGCATTTTGCGGCAATGCAGCTACCAACTGAAATACATCCAGCCGTTCGAAATGAACGGCAGCCAATTGAATGAGTGCCCCCCGGTGGCGTTTTTGTGGCAATGCAGCTACCATTGGAAATACATTGAGTCGTTGGAAATGACCGGCCGCCGATTTAATGAGTTCCCTCCGGTGGCGTTTTTGCGGCAATGCAGATACCATTGGAAATACATTGAATTGTTGGAAATGAACGCCTGCCTATTTAATGAGTGCCCTCAGTGGCGTTTTTGCGGCAATTCAGCCACCATTGGAAATACATCCAGCCATTCAAAATAAACGGCCGCCGATTTAATGAGTGTCCCCCGGTGGCGTCTTTGCGGCAATGCAGCTACCATTGGAAATACATCCAGCCATTCGAAATGAACGGCCGCCAATTTAATGAGTGCCCTCAGTTTGCGTTTTTGCAGCAATGCAGCTACCATTGGAAATACATTGAGCCGTTGGAAATTACCGGCCACCGATTTAATGAGTGCCCTCCGGTGAAGTTTTTGCGGCAATGCAGCTACCATTGGAAGTACATCCCGCTGCTTGAAATGAACGCCCGCCGATTTAATGAGTGCCCTCCGGTGGCGTTTTTGCGGCAATGCAGCTACCATTGGAAGTACATCCCGCCGTTCGAAATGAACAACCGCCGATTTAATGAGTGCCCTCCGGTGGCATTAAGCGGCAATGCAGCTACCAACTGAAATACCTCCAGCCGTTTAAATGAACGGCAGCCAATTGAATGAGAGCCCCCTGGTGGCATTTTTGTGGCAATGCAGCTACCATTGGAAACACATTGAGCCGTTCGAAAAGAAAGGCGACCGATTTAATGAGTGCCCTCAGGTGGCGTCTTTGCGGCAATGCAGCTACCATGGAAATACATCCAGCCATTCGAAATGAACGGCCACCAATTTAATGAGTGCCCTCAGTTTGCGTTTTTGCGGCAATGCAGCTACCCTTGGAAATACATTGAGCCGTCGGAAATCAACGGCCACCGATTTAATGAGTGCCCTCCGGTGGCGTTTTTGCGGCAATGCAGCTACCATTGGAAGTACATCCCGCCGCTTGAAATGAACGCCCGCCGATTTAATGAGTGCCCTCCGGTGGCGTTTTTGCGGCAATGCAGCTACGATTGGAAGTACATCCAGCCGTTCGAAATGAACAACCGCCGATTTAATGAGTGCCCTCCGGTGGCATTATGCGGCAATGCAGCTACCAACTGAAATACCTCCAGCCGTTCGGAATGAACGGCAGCCAATTGAATGAGTGCCCCCTGGTGGCATTTTTGTGGCAATGCAGTTACCATTGGAAATACATTGAGCCGTTGGAAATGAACGCCCACCGATTTAATGACTGCTCTCTGGTGGCGTTTTTGCGGCAATGCAGCTACCATTGGAAATACATCCAGCCATTGGAAATGAACAACCTCCAATTTAATGAGTGCCCTCCGGTGGCATTTTGCGGCAATGCAGCTACCAACTGAAATACATCCAGCCGTTCGAAATGAACGGCAGCCAATTGAATGAGTGCCCCCCGGTGGCGTTTTTGTGGCAATGCAGCTACCATTGGAAATACATTGAGTCGTTGGAAATGACCGGCCGCCGATTTAATGAGTTCCCTCCGGTGGCGTTTTTGCGGCAATGCAGATACCATTGGAAATACATTGAATTGTTGGAAATGAACGCCTGCCTATTTAATGAGTGCCCTCAGTGGCGTTTTTGCGGCAATTCAGCCACCATTGGAATTACATCCAGCCATTCAAAATAAACGGCCGCCGATTTAATGAGTGTCCCCCGGTGGCGTCTTTGCGGCAATGCAGCTACCATTGGAAATACATCCAGCCATTCGAAATGAACGGCCGCCAATTTAATGAGTGCCCTCAGTTTGCGTTTTTTGCAGCAATGCAGCTACCATTGGAAATACATTGAGCCGTTGGAAATTACCGGCCACCGATTTAATGAGTGCCCTCCGGTGACGTTTTTGCGGCAATGCAGCTACCATTGGAAGTACATCCCGCCGCTTGAAATGAACGCCCGCCGATTTAATGAGTGCCCTCCGGTGGCGTTTTTGCGGCAATGCAGCTACCATTGGAAGTACATCCCGCCGTTCGAAATGAACAACCGCCGATTTAATGAGTGCCCTCCGGTGGCATTAAGCGGCAATGCAGCTACCAACTGAAATACCTCCAGCCGTTTAAATGAACGGCAGCCAATTGAATGAGAGCCCCCTGGTGGCATTTTTGTGGCAATGCAGCTACCATTGGAAACACATTGAGCCGTTCGAAAAGAAAGGCGACCGATTTAATGAGTGCCCTCCGGTGAAGTTTTTGCGGCAATGCAGCTACCATTGGAAATACATCCCGCCGCTTGAAATGAACGCCCGCCGATTTAATGAGTGCCCTCCGGTGGCGTTTTTGCGGCAATGCAGCTAGCACTGGAAGTACATCACGCCGTTCGAAATGAACAACCGCCGATTTAATGAGTGCCCTCCGGTGGCATTAAGCGGCAATGCAGCTACCAACTGAAATACCTCGAGCCGTTCGAAATGAACGGCAGCCAATTGAATGAGAGCCCCCTGGTGGCATTTTTGTGGCAAAGCAGCTACCATTGGAAATACATTGAGCCGTTGGAAATGAACGCCCACCGATTTAATGAGTGCTCTCTGGTGGCGTTTTTGCGCTAATGCAGCTACCATTGGAAATACATCCAGCCGCTCGAAATGAATATAGCCGCTGACCTAAAGAGTGCCCTCCGGTGGCGTTGTTGGGGCAATGCTGCTACCATTGGAAATACATTGAGCCGTTGGAAATGAACGGCCGAGAATTTAATAGATGCCCTCGGTGGCGTTTTTGCGGCAATGCAGCTAACATTGGAAATACATTCAGCTTTTGGAAATGAATGCCCACCGATTTAATGAGAACCCTCCGGTGGCGTTTTTGCGGCAATGCAGCTACCATTGGAAACACATCCAGCCATTCAAAATGAACTGCCGCCGATTTAATGAGTGCCCCCGGTGGCGTTTTTGCGGCAATGCAGCTACCATTGGAAATACATCCAGCCGTTTGAAATGAACGGCTGCCGATTTAATAGTGCCTCCGGTGGTGTTTTTGTTGCAATGCAGCTACCATTGGAAATATATCGAGCCTTTGGAAATGAAAGGCGGCCGATTTAATGAGTGCCCTCCGGTGGCGTTTTTGCGGCAATGCAGCTACCATTGGAAATACATTGAGCCGTTGGAAATGAACGGCCGCCGATTTAATGAGTGCCCCCCGGTGGCCTTGTTGCGGCAATGCAGCTACCATTGGAAATACATCCAGCCGTTGGAAATGAACAGCCGCCGATTTAATGAGTGCCCTCCGGTGGCATTTTTGCGGTGTTGTGGAAAATAGACTTGCATTTGTAGAATAGAGTTGCTTACATTTAGAAATGTAGAAAGACTTGCTTACATTGCTTACAGTAGTGAGGGAATGTTGACATCATTCGAGAAGATCCTTGGCAAGACAGTTGAGTTTCCCTAAAAGGGCATGAGACCTGCAAGGCCCTTCTTCAAGGACTCTCTGAGCAAACTGAGGCGAACAACATGTCCTAATAAGGGTACGACAGCATCTTCCTTGTTGATTACTGAGGACTAGGGCCGCTTATGGGTTGTACTCAAACTGAAGCTATAAAAGCATTGTTATGTCTGGAGTTCTCTGAGTTCTTTTGGGATGACGAAATAAAAGGCTCCCCCTCATGGCTGGTTTCCGATGTACTTAATTCAATCACGAAAGAAGACTTAAAAGATTATCGAACCTACATTTTCTCCTACAGCGGCAATGAAGCTAGCATTGGTAATACATCCAGCCGTTCGAAATGAACGGCTGCCGATTTAACGAATGCCCTCCGGTGGCGTTTTTGCGGCAATGCAGCTACCATTGGAAATACATCCAGCCGTTCGAAATGAATGGCCGCTGACTTAAAGAGTGCCCTCCAGTGGCGTTGTTGGGGCAATGCAGCTACCATTGAAAATACATTGAGCCGTTGGAAATGAACGGCCACCGATTTAATGAGTTCCCTCCGGTGGCGTTTTTGCGGCAATGCAGCTACCCATCGGAAATACATTGAATTGTTGGAAATGAACGCCTGCCAATTCAATGAGTGCCCTCCGGTGGCGTTTTTGCGGCAATTCAGCCAGCATTGGAAATACATCGAGCCATTCAAAATGAAGGGCCGCCGATTTAATGACTGCCCCCCGGTGGCGTTTTAGCGGCAATGCAGCTACCATTGGAAATACATCGAACCTTTGGAAATGAAAGGCGGCCGATTTAATGAGTGCCCTCTGGTGGCGTTTTTGCGGCAATGCAGCTACCATTGGAAAAACATTGAGCCGTTGGAAATGAACGGCCGCCAATTTAATGAATGCCCTCGGTGGCGTTTTTGCGGGAATGCAGCTAACATTGGAAATACATTCAGCCGTTGGAAATGAAGGCCCACCGATTTAATGAGAACCCTCCGGTGGCGTTTTTGCGGCAATGCAGCTACCATTGAAAATACATCCAGCCAATCGAAATGAACGGCTGCCGATTTAATGAATGCCCTTCGGTGGCGTTTTTGCCGCAATGCATCTACCATTGGAAATACATCCAGCTGTTCGAAATGAATGGCCGCTGACTTAAAGAGTGCCCTCCGGTGGCGTTGTTGGGGCAATGCAGCTACCATTGGAAATACATCCAGCCGTTCGAAATGAATGGCCGCTGACTTAAAGAGTGCCCTCCAGTGGCGTTGTTGGGGAAATGCAGCTACCATTGAAAATACATTGAGCCGTTGGAAATGAACGGCCGCCAATTTAATGAGTTCCCTCCGGTGGCGTTTTTGCGGCAATGCTGCTACGATTGGGAATACATTGAATTGTTGGAAATGAACGCCTGCCAATTCAATGAGTGCCCTCGGTGGTGTTTTTGCAGCAATTCAGCCACCATAGGAAATATATCCAGCCATTCAAAATGAACGGCCGCCAATTTAATGAGTGCCCCTCGGTGGCGTTTTTTGCAGCAATGCAGCTACCGTTGGAAACACATTGAGCCGTTGGAAATGAACGGCTGCCAATTTAGAAATGCCCTTGGTGGCGTTTTTGCGGCAATGCAGCTAACATTGGAAAAACATTCAGCCGTTGGAAATGAACGGCCACCGATTTATGAGTGCCCTCCGGTGGCGTTTTTGCGGCAATGCAGCTAGCATTGGAAATCCATCCAGCCGTTCGAAATGAACGGCCGCCGATTTAATGAGAACCCTCCGGTGGCGTTTTTGCGGCAATGCAGCTACCATTGAAAATACATCCAGCCGTTCGAAATGAATGGCATCTGACTTAAAGAGTGCCCTCCGGTGGCATTGTTGGGGCAATGCAGCTACCATTGAAAATACATTGAGCCGTTGGTAATGAACAGCCGCCGATTTAATGAGTGCACTCAGTTGGGGATTTTCGGCACTGCAACTGCCATTGGAAATACATTGAGCCGTTGGAAATTAACGGCCACCGATTTAATGAATGCCCTCCGGTGGCATTTTTGCAGCAATGCAGCTACCATTGGAAATACATCCAGCCGTTTGAAACCGAACAGCCGCCTATTTAATGAGTGCCCTCCGATGGCGTTTTTGCGGCAATACAGCTACCATTGGAAATACATCCAGCTGTTGGAAATTAACGGCCGACGATTTAATGAGTGCCCTCCGGTGGCGTTTTTGCGGCAATGAAGCTACCATTAAAAAATACATTGAGCCGTTGGAAATGAACGGCCGCCGACTTATGAGCTCCCTCAGGTGGCGTTTTAGCGGCAATGCAGCTACCATTGGAAAAACATCCAGCCATTCGAAATGAAGGGCCACCGATTTAATGAGTTCCCTCAGTTGGCGTTTTTGCGGCAATGCAGCTACCATTGGAAATACATTCAGCCGTTGGAAATTAACGGCCACCGATTTAATGAGTTCCCTCCGGTGGCGTTTTTGCGGCAATGCAGCTACCATTGGAAGTACATCCCGCCGCTCAAAATGATCGCCCGCCGATTTAATGAGTGCCCTCCGGTGGCGTTTTGCGGCAATCCAGGAACGTTTCCTCAGCACAACCAACACCAGGGATATGTGGAAAGGCATTCAGGCCATCACCAGTTACAAGTCAACCACCGCCCCAGTGCAGAACACTAGCATGGACTTTCTGAATGACCTCAACAAATTCTTTGGAAGGTTCGAGGCACAAAACGGCACCCCTGCAGCGAAAGCGGTTCCAAATCAGGACGAAAGAGCACTCCACCTGGACTCATCTGACGTGAGGAAGACCCTGAGAAGGGTCAACACAAGGAAGGCTCCAGGCCCGGACAACATTCCGGGGCGGGTACTTAGGGAGTGCGCCGATCAGCTGGCTTGTGTACTAACAGACATTTTCAACACCTCGCTAGACCAAGCCAAAGTACCATCATGCTTCAAATTTGCCAACATCATCCCAGTGCCAAAGAAACCCCAGATCTTATCACTCAACGATTACCGGCCCGTTGCACTGACTCCTATCATAATGAAGTGCTTTGAGAGACTGGTTAAAGAGCACATCACCTCCAGTCTCCCCTCCTCATTCGACCCCTTTCAGTTTGCCTACAGGACAAACCGCTCCACCAGGGATGCCATCTCCTCTGCGCTTCACCTGAGCCTGACACATCTAGAGGAGAAGAACACCCATGTGCGGATGCTGTTCCTGGACTTCAGTTCAGCATTCAACACCATCATCCCACAACATCTGGTTGACAAAATGAGACTCCTGGGTTTCAACACCCCCCTGCGGAACTGGCTGCTGGACTTCTGTGACAGACCCCAATCAGTGCGGATAGGTCAGAACAGTTCAGATGTCATCTACCTCAGCACGGGCTCCCCCCAAGGCTGCGTCCTAAGCCCCTTGCTGTTCACCTTGATGACACACGACTGCGTCCCTAGGTCCGCCACAAACCACATCGTGAAGTATGCTGACGACACAACAGTGGTGGGCCTCATCAGGGATGACAACGATCTGGCCTACAGAGAGGAGGTGGAGCAGTTGGTGGGCTGGTGCAGGGACAACAGCCTGGTCCTGAATGTCGACAAAACTAAAGAGATCATTGTCGACTTTAGGAAAAACCAGCCCAACCATGCCCCACTTTGCATCAACAAGGTGCACATTACAAACAAACTCACCTGGTCCGTAAACACTGCATCACTGGTTAAGAGGGCACAGCAGCGCCTGTACTTCCTGCGGAGGATGAGGAGAGCCCACCTGCCCCCACCCTCCCTCATTACATTCTACAGGGGCACCATAGAGAGTATCCTGACCAACTGTATCTCTGTGTGGTGTGGAGGCTGCAGCGCTACCGACTGGGGTAGTGTGAGGAGGGTAACGAGGACAGCAGAGAAAATAATCGGGACTACACTTCCCTCCATTCAGGACATTGGCCAGAAGCACTGCCTATCCCATGCAAAAAACATTACCGGGGACCCCTCTCACCCCCATCATGGACTGTTCACTCTGCTAGCCTCTGGGAAGAGGTACTGCAGTGTGCGGTGCAGGACCACCAGGCTCCGCAATAGTCTAGTCCCCCTGGCCATTAGACTGTTAAATGGTCAATCTAACATATAGTTAACTTAAATCTAAACGGCGGCTAATCTGACTTTTGCACTACTGGCAGTTTTTTTTATAGCTTGCCACTCCTTGCACATTGCTCTCTGCACTATTGTAATTACAGCGTTATTGTTACAGTGTTAATGTTACTGTGTACCTGACTTGTTAACCTGACTGCCCATTTTGCACATCGGGTTAGCTACTCTTCTTGCACTATCGGCACTATGGTAAAATACTACACGTAGCCAAAATACAATACAACATTATTTATATCTGTACATTCAAGGAAACTGTGGGGGTCAGATGCATCGACATTTCGTTCTGTATACACGTGTACTAGAATGACAATAAAGTAGATCTGAATCTGAATCTGAATCTGAATTGGAAATACATCCTGCCGTTGGAAGTGAACAACCGCTGATTTAATGAGTGCCCTTAGGTGGTGTTTTTGCGGCAATGCAGCTACGACTGGAAGTACATCCCGCCGTTCGAAATGAACAACCGCCGATTTAATGAGTGCAATCCGGTGGCGTTTTGCGGCATTGCAGCTACCATTGGAATTGCATCCAGCCATTGGAAATGAACAACCTCAAATTTAATGAGTGCCCTCCGGTGGCATTTTGCGGCAATGCAGCTACCAACTGAAATACATCCAGCCGTTCGAAATGAACGGCAGCCAATTGAATGAGTGCCCCCCGGTGGCGTTTTTGCGGCAATTATGCCACCATTGGAAATACATCCAGCCATTCAAAATAAACGGCCGCCGATTTAATGAGTGCCCCCCGGTGGCGTTGTTGCTGCAATGCAGCTACCATTGGAAACACATTGAGCCGTTCGAAAAGAACGGCGACCGATTTAATGAGTGCCCTGAGGTGGCGTCTTTGCGGCAATGCAGCTACCATTGGAAATACATCCAGCCATTCGAAATGAACGGCCGCCAATTTAATGAGTGCCCTCAGTTTGCGTTTTTGCAGCAATGCAGCTACCATTGGAAATACATTGAGCCGTTGGAAATTACCGGCCACCGATTTAATGAGTGCCCTCCGGTGAAGTTTTTGCGGCAATGCAGCTACCATTGGAAGTACATCCCGCCGCTTGAAATGAACGCCCGCCGATTTAATGAGCTCCCTCCGGTGGCGTTTTGGCGGCAATGCAGCTACCATTGGAAGTACATCCCGCCGTTCGAAATGAACAACCGCCGATTTAATGAGTGCCCTCCGGTGGCATTAAGCGGCAATGCAGCTACCAACTGAAATACCTCCAGCCGTTTAAATGAACGGCAGCCAATTGAATGAGAGCCCCCTGGTGGCATTTTTGTGGCAATGCAGCTACCATTGGAAACACATTGAGCCGTTCGAAAAGAAAGGCGACCGATTTAATGAGTGCCCTCAGGTGGCGTCTTTGCGGCAATGCAGCTACCATGGAAATACATCCAGCCATTCGAAATGAACGGCCACCAATTTAATGAGTGCCCTCAGTTTGCGTTTTTGCGGCAATGCAGCTACCCTTGGAAATACATTGAGCCGTTGGAAATCAACAGCCACCGATTTAATGAGTGCCCTCCGGTGGCGTTTTTGCGGCAATGCAGCTACCATTGGAAGTACATCCCGCCGCTTGAAATGAACGCCCGCCGATTTAATGAGTGCCCTCCGGTGGCGTTTTTGCGGCAATGCAGCTACCATTGGAAGTACATCCCGCCGTTCGAAATGAACAACCGCCGATTTAATGAGTGCCCTCCGGTGGCATTATGCGGCAATGCAGCTACCAACTGAAATACCTCCAGCCGTTCGGAATGAACGGCAGCCAATTGAATGAGTGCCCCCTGGTGGCATTTTTGTGGCAATGCAGTTACCATTGGAAATACATTGAGCCGTTGGAAATGAACGCCCACCGATTTAATGACTGCTCTCTGGTGGCGTTTTTGCGGCAATGCAGCTACCATTGGAAATACATCCAGCCATTGGAAATGAACAACCTCCAATTTAATGAGTGCCCTCCGGTGGCATTTTGCGGCAATGCAGCTACCAACTGAAATACATCCAGCCGTTCGAAATGAACGGCAGCCAATTGAATGAGTGCCCCCCGGTGGCGTTTTTGTGGCAATGCAGCTACCATTGGAAATACATTGAGTCGTTGGAAATGACCGGCCGCCGATTTAATGAGTTCCCTCCGGTGGCGTTTTTGCGGCAATGCAGATACCATTGGAAATACATTGAATTGTTGGAAATGAACGCCTGCCTATTTAATGAGTGCCCTCAGTGGCGTTTTTGCGGCAATTCAGCCACCATTGGAAATACATCCAGCCATTCAAAATAAACGGCCGCCGATTTAATGAGTGTCCCCCGGTGGCGTCTTTGCGGCAATGCAGCTACCATTGGAAATACATCCAGCCATTCGAAATGAACGGCCGCCAATTTAATGAGTGCCCTCAGTTTGCGTTTTTGCAGCAATGCAGCTACCATTGGAAATACATTGAGCCGTTGGAAATTACCGGCCACCGATTTAATGAGTGCCCTCCGGTGAAGTTTTTGCGGCAATGCAGCTACCATTGGAAGTACATCCCGCTGCTTGAAATGAACGCCCGCCGATTTAATGAGTGCCCTCCGGTGGCGTTTTTGCGGCAATGCAGCTACCATTGGAAGTACATCCCGCCGTTCGAAATGAACAACCGCCGATTTAATGAGTGCCCTCCGGTGGCATTAAGCGGCAATGCAGCTACCAACTGAAATACCTCCAGCCGTTTAAATGAACGGCAGCCAATTGAATGAGAGCCCCCTGGTGGCATTTTTGTGGCAATGCAGCTACCATTGGAAACACATTGAGCCGTTCGAAAAGAAAGGCGACCGATTTAATGAGTGCCCTCAGGTGGCGTCTTTGCGGCAATGCAGCTACCATGGAAATACATCCAGCCATTCGAAATGAACGGCCACCAATTTAATGAGTGCCCTCAGTTTGCGTTTTTGCGGCAATGCAGCTACCCTTGGAAATACATTGAGCCGTCGGAAATCAACGGCCACCGATTTAATGAGTGCCCTCCGGTGGCGTTTTTGCGGCAATGCAGCTACCATTGGAAGTACATCCCGCCGCTTGAAATGAACGCCCGCCGATTTAATGAGTGCCCTCCGGTGGCGTTTTTGCGGCAATGCAGCTACGATTGGAAGTACATCCAGCCGTTCGAAATGAACAACCGCCGATTTAATGAGTGCCCTCCGGTGGCATTATGCGGCAATGCAGCTACCAACTGAAATACCTCCAGCCGTTCGGAATGAACGGCAGCCAATTGAATGAGTGCCCCCTGGTGGCATTTTTGTGGCAATGCAGTTACCATTGGAAATACATTGAGCCGTTGGAAATGAACGCCCACCGATTTAATGACTGCTCTCTGGTGGCGTTTTTGCGGCAATGCAGCTACCATTGGAAATACATCCAGCCATTGGAAATGAACAACCTCCAATTTAATGAGTGCCCTCCGGTGGCATTTTGCGGCAATGCAGCTACCAACTGAAATACATCCAGCCGTTCGAAATGAACGGCAGCCAATTGAATGAGTGCCCCCCGGTGGCGTTTTTGTGGCAATGCAGCTACCATTGGAAATACATTGAGTCGTTGGAAATGACCGGCCGCCGATTTAATGAGTTCCCTCCGGTGGCGTTTTTGCGGCAATGCAGATACCATTGGAAATACATTGAATTGTTGGAAATGAACGCCTGCCTATTTAATGAGTGCCCTCAGTGGCGTTTTTGCGGCAATTCAGCCACCATTGGAATTACATCCAGCCATTCAAAATAAACGGCCGCCGATTTAATGAGTGTCCCCCGGTGGCGTCTTTGCGGCAATGCAGCTACCATTGGAAATACATCCAGCCATTCGAAATGAACGGCCGCCAATTTAATGAGTGCCCTCAGTTTGCGTTTTTTGCAGCAATGCAGCTACCATTGGAAATACATTGAGCCGTTGGAAATTACCGGCCACCGATTTAATGAGTGCCCTCCGGTGACGTTTTTGCGGCAATGCAGCTACCATTGGAAGTACATCCCGCCGCTTGAAATGAACGCCCGCCGATTTAATGAGTGCCCTCCGGTGGCGTTTTTGCGGCAATGCAGCTACCATTGGAAGTACATCCCGCCGTTCGAAATGAACAACCGCCGATTTAATGAGTGCCCTCCGGTGGCATTAAGCGGCAATGCAGCTACCAACTGAAATACCTCCAGCCGTTTAAATGAACGGCAGCCAATTGAATGAGAGCCCCCTGGTGGCATTTTTGTGGCAATGCAGCTACCATTGGAAACACATTGAGCCGTTCGAAAAGAAAGGCGACCGATTTAATGAGTGCCCTCCGGTGAAGTTTTTGCGGCAATGCAGCTACCATTGGAAATACATCCCGCCGCTTGAAATGAACGCCCGCCGATTTAATGAGTGCCCTCCGGTGGCGTTTTTGCGGCAATGCAGCTAGCACTGGAAGTACATCACGCCGTTCGAAATGAACAACCGCCGATTTAATGAGTGCCCTCCGGTGGCATTAAGCGGCAATGCAGCTACCAACTGAAATACCTCGAGCCGTTCGAAATGAACGGCAGCCAATTGAATGAGAGCCCCCTGGTGGCATTTTTGTGGCAAAGCAGCTACCATTGGAAATACATTGAGCCGTTGGAAATGAACGCCCACCGATTTAATGAGTGCTCTCTGGTGGCGTTTTTGCGCTAATGCAGCTACCATTGGAAATACATCCAGCCGCTCGAAATGAATATAGCCGCTGACCTAAAGAGTGCCCTCCGGTGGCGTTGTTGGGGCAATGCTGCTACCATTGGAAATACATTGAGCCGTTGGAAATGAACGGCCGAGAATTTAATAGATGCCCTCGGTGGCGTTTTTGCGGCAATGCAGCTAACATTGGAAATACATTCAGCTTTTGGAAATGAATGCCCACCGATTTAATGAGAACCCTCCGGTGGCGTTTTTGCGGCAATGCAGCTACCATTGGAAACACATCCAGCCATTCAAAATGAACTGCCGCCGATTTAATGAGTGCCCCCGGTGGCGTTTTTGCGGCAATGCAGCTACCATTGGAAATACATCCAGCCGTTTGAAATGAACGGCTGCCGATTTAATAGTGCCTCCGGTGGTGTTTTTGTTGCAATGCAGCTACCATTGGAAATATATCAAGCCTTTGGAAATGAAAGGCGGCCGATTTAATGAGTGCCCTCCGGTGGCGTTTTTGCGGCAATGCAGCTACCATTGGAAATACATTGAGCCGTTGGAAATGAACGGCCGCCGATTTAATGAGTGCCCCCCGGTGGCCTTGTTGCGGCAATGCAGCTATCATTGGAAACACATTGAGCCGTTGGAAATCAATGACAGCCAATTAAATAAATGCCCTCCGTTGCGTTTTTGCGGCAATTCAGCTACCATTGGAAATACATCCAGCCGTCGGAAATGAACAACCGTCGATTTAATGAGTACCCTCAGGTGGCGTTTTTGCGGCAATGCAGCTACCATTGGAAATACATCCAGCCGTTGGAAATGAACAACCGCCGATTTAATGAGTGCCCTCAGGTGGCGTTTTTGCGGCAATGCAGCTACCATTGGAAGTACATCCCGCCGTTCGAAATGAACAACCGCCGATTTAATGAGTGCCCTCCGGTGGCATTTTGCGGCAATGCAGCTACCAACTGATATACCTCCAGCCGTTCGAAATGAACGGCAGCCAATTGAATGAGTGCCCCCAGTGAAGTTTTTGTGGCAATGCAGCTACCATTGGAAATACATTGAACCGTTGGAAATGAACGCCCACTCATTTAATGAGTGCTCTCCGGTGGCATTTTTGCAGCAATGCAGCTACCATTGGAAATACATCCAGCCGTTTGAAACCGAACAGCCGCCTATTTAATGAGTGCCCTCCGATGGCGTTTTTGCGGCAATGCAGCTGCCATTGAAAATACATTGAGCCGTAGGAAATGAACGTCTGCCGACTTATGAGCTCCCTCAGGTAGCGTTTTTGCGGCAATGTAGCTACCATCTGAAATACATCCAGCCATTCGAAATGAACGTCTACCGATTTAATGGGTCCCCTTAGTTGGCGTTTTTGGGGCAATGCAGCTACCATTGGAAATACATTGAGCCGTTGGAAATGAACGCCCACCGATTTAATGAGTGCTCTCTGGTGGCGTTTTTGCGGCAATGCAGCTACCATTGGAAGTAAATCCCGCCGTTCGAAATGAATAACCGCCGATTTAATGAGTGCCCTCCGGTGGCATTAAGCGGCAATGCAGCTACCAACTGAAATACCTCCAGCCGTTCGAAATGAACGGCAGCCAATTGAATGAGAGCGCCCTGGTGGCATTTTTGTGGCAATGCAGCTACCATTGGAAATACATTGAGCCGTTGGAAATGAACGCCCACCGATTTAATGAGTGCTCTCTGGTGGCGTTTTTGCGCTAATGCAGCTACTATTGGAAATACATTCAGCCGTTCGAAAGGAACGGCTGCCGATTTAATGATTAATCTCCGGTGGTGTTTTTGCGGCAATGCAGCTACCATTGGAAATACATCCAGCCGCTCGAAATGAATAGCCGCTGACCTAAAGAGTGCCCTCCGGTGGCGTTGTTGGGGCAATGCTGCTACCATTGGAAATATATCTAACCTTTGGAAATGAAAGGCGGCCGATTTAATCAGTGCCCTCCGGTGGCATTTTTGCGGCAATGCAGCTACCATTGGAAATACATTGAGCCGTTGGAAATGAACGGCCGCCAATTTAATAGATGCCCTCGTTGGCGTTTTTGCGGCAATGCAGCTAACATTGGAAATACATTCAGCTTTTGGAAATGAATGCCCACCGATTTAATGAGAACCCTCCGGTGGCGTTTTTGAGGCAATGCAGCTACCATTGGAAACACATCCAGCCGTTGGAAATCAATGACAGCCAATTAAATAAATGCCCTCCGGTGGCATTTTGCGGCAATGCAGCTACCAACTGATATACCTCCAGCCGTTCGAAATGAACGGCAGCCAATTGAATGAGTGCCCCCCGGTGAAGTTTTTGTGGCAATGCAGCTACCATTGGAAATACATTGAACCGTTGGAAATGAACGCCCACTGATTTAATGAGTGCTCTCGGTGGCATTTTTGCAGCAATGCAGCTACCATTGGAAATACATCTAGCCGTTTGAAACCGAACAGCCGCCTATTTAATGAGTGCCCTCCGATGGCGTTTTTGAGGCAATGCAGCTACCATTGAAAATACATTGACCCGTAGGAAATGAACGTCTGCCGACTTATGAGCTCCCTCAGGTGGCGTTTTTGCGGCAATGTAGCTACCATCTGAAATACATCCAGCCATTCGAAATGAACGTCTGCCGATTTAATGAGTTCCCTCAGTTGGCGTTTTTGGGGCAATGCAGCAACCATTGGAAATACATTGAGCCGTTGGAAATGAACGGCTGCCGATTTAATGACTGCCCTCCATTGGCGTTTTTGCGGCAATGCAGCTACCATTGGAAATACATCCTGCCGTTGGAAATGAACAACCGCCGATTTAATGAGTGCCCTTAGGTGGCGTTTTTGCGGCAATGCAGCTACGTTTGGAAACACATTGAGCCGTTCGAAAAGAACGGCGACCGATTTAATGAGTGCCCTCAGGTGGCGTCTTTGCGGCAATGCAGCTACCGTTGGAAATACATTGAGTCGTTGGAAATGACCGGCCGCCGATTTAATGAGTTCCCTCCGGTGGCGTTTTTGCGGCAATGCAGATACCATTGGAAATACATTGAATTGTTGGAAATGAACGCCTGCCTATTTAATGAGTGCCCTCGGTGGTGTCTTTGCGGCAATGCAGCTACCATGGAAATACATCCAGCCGTTCGAAATGAACGGCTGCCGATTTAACGAGTGCCCTCCGGTGACGTTTTCGTGGCAATTTAGCCACCATTGGAAATACATCCAGCTATTCAAAATGAACTGCCGCCGATTTAATGAGTGCCCCCGGTGGCGTTGTTGCGGCAATGCAGCTACCATTGGAAATACATCCAGCCGTTCGAAATGAACGGCTGCCGATTTAATAGTGCCTCCGGTGGCGTTTTTGTTGCAATGAGGCTACCTTTGAAAATATATCTAACCTTTGGAAATGAAAGGCTGCCGATTTAATGAGTCCCCTCCGGTGGCATTTTTGCGCCAATGCAGCTACCATTGGAAATACATTGAGCCGTTGGAAATGAACGGCCGCCAATTTAATGAATGCCCTCAGTGGCGTTTTTGCGGCAATGCAGTTAACATTGGAAATACATTCAGAATTTGGAAATGAATGCCCACCGATTTAATGATAACCCTCCGGTGGCGTTTTTGCGGCAATGCAGCTACCATTGGAAACACATTGAGCCGTTGGAAATGAACAACCGTCGATTTAATGAGTGCCCTCAGGTGGCGTTTTTGCGTCAATTCAGCCACCATTGGAAATACATCCAGCCATTCAAAATGAACTGCGGCCGATTTAATTAGTGCCCCCGGTGGTGTTTTTGCGGCAATGCAGCTACCATTGGAAATACATCCAGCCGTTGGAAATGAACAACCGCCAATTTAATGAGTGCCCTCAGGTGGCGTTTTTGCGGCAATGCAGCTACCATTGGAAGTACATCCCGCCGTTGGAAATAAACAGCCGTCGATTTTATGAGTGCCCTCTGTTGGCGTTTTTGAAGCAATGCAGATACCATTGGAAATACATCCAGCCGTTCGAAATGAACGGCCGTCAATTTAATCAGTTTCCTCCGGTGGCATTTTTGCGGCAATGCAGCTACCATTGGAAATACATCCATCCGTTGGAAATGAACGGCAGCCGATTTAATGAGTGCCCTCCGGTGGCATTTTTGCAGCAATGCAGCTACCATTGGAAATACATCCAGCCATTCGAAATGAACGGCCGCCGATTTAATGAGTGCCCTTCGGGGGCGTTTTTGCGATAATGCAGCTACCATTGAAAATGCATGCAGCGATTCGAAATGAACGCCCGCCTATTTAATGTGTTCCCTCCGGTGGAGTTTTTGCGGCAATGCTGTGCAACCATTGGAAATACATCCAGCCGTTGGAAATGAACAGCTGCCGTTTTAATGAGTTCCCTCCGGTGGCGTTTTTGTTGCAATGCAGCTACAATTGGAAATACATCAAGCCGTTGGAAACTAACAGCAACCGATTGAATGAGACCCCCCGGTGGCGTTTTTGCAGCAATGCAGCTACCTTTGGAACTACATTGAGCTGTTGGAAATGAACACCCACCAATTTAATGAGTGCCCTCCGGTGACGTTTTTGAGGCAATGCAGCTACCATTGGAAATACATCCAGGCTTTCGAAATGAACGGCCGCCTATTTAATGAGTGCCCTCCGGTGGCGTTTTTTGGCAATACAGCTACCATTGGAAATACATCCAGCGATTCGAAATGAACGGCCGCCTCTATAATGAGGTACCTCCGGTGGCATTTTTGGGGCAATGCAGCTACCATTGGAAATACATCCAATCTTTCGAAATGAACGCCCGCCCATGTAATGTATGCCCTCCGGTGGCGTCTTTGCGGCAATGCAACTACCATTGGAAATAGATCCAGCCGTTCGAAATGAACGGCCGCCGATTTAATGAATGCCCTCCGGTAACGTTTTTGCGGCAATGCAGCTGCCATTGGAAATAGATCCAGCCATTCGAAATGAATGGCCACCGATTTAATGAGATCCCTCCGGTGGCGTTTATGCTGCTATGCAGCTACCATTGGAAATAGATCCAGCCGTTGGAAATGAATGGCCACCAATTTAATGAGTACCCTCCGGTGGTGTTTTTGCGGCAATGCAGCTACAATTGGAAATTCAACCAGCCGTTGGAAATTAACGGCCTCCGATTTAATGACTGCCCTCCGGTGGCGTTTTTGCGGCAATGCAGCTACCATTGGAAATACATCCAGCCGTTGGAAATAAATGCCCGCCAATTTAATGAGTGCCCTCAGGTGGCGTTTTTGCGGCAATGCAGCTACCATTGGAAGTACATCCCGCCGTTCGAAATGAACAACCGCCGATTTAATGAGTGCCCTCCGGTGGCGTTTTTGCGGCAATGCAGCTACCATTGGAATTACATCCAGCCGCTGGAAATGAACAACCGCTGATTTAATGAGTGCCCTCAGGTGGCGTTTTTGCTACAATGCAGCTACCATTGAAAGTACATCCCGCCGTTCGAAATGAACAACCGCGGATTTAATGAGTGCCCTTCGGTGGCGTTTTGCGGCAATGCAGCTACCATTCGAAATACATCGAGCCTCTGGAAATCAACGGCGCCCAATTTGATGAGTGCCTTCTGGTGGCGTTTTTGCGGCATGCCAGCTACCATTGGAAATACATCCAGCCGTTTGAAATGAATGGCCACCGATTTAATGAGATCCCTCCGGTGGCGTTTATGCTGCTATGCAGCTACCATTGGAAATAGATCCAGCCGTTGGAAATGAATGGCTGCCGATTTAATGAGTGCCCTCCGGTGGCGTTTTTGCTGCAATGCAAGCGTTCTCTGATCCTCGATCAATGAATTGATCCCTAATCATATCATCAGCAAACGTGCCAAGTCACAGTTTGTAATTAATTCCCTCAATGCAGCAATGAACTGACCAGTCGTCTCGCCCGGTCTCTGAGCACGCTGACGGAACTTGCTACTCTCAGCCACGACATTCATCTTCGGTACAAAGAAAGTTTTCTGGCGCATCACAGGCGGATTTGTAAGAAGTGCCAGTGTCGGGAAGGGAAAGAAAAATTCTCTGACCTTCTGTGCCTGAACAGTGCAGCAGTAGTTCACGTTTTCGTTTGTCCGGTATGTTGTTTGCAGTCAATGCTAGCAGCTAATTTTCGAACATCTAAATCCACGTGATGTACAACATTGTACGCTCACCTGGGGTTTCAAGCAAAGCAAGTGGTTGTGAGATTCTGATCCAAGTCATCTTCGTCGCCGATATGTTGTTTATGTAGTAGGATTGTAGTAATAGATTCAGGACAGGCACGGACGGTACATTCATAGAGTGTCTACTTAACTTCTTCCTCGGTAGTTCTCAAGCACAAGTACAAGGCTGCACATTAGTATACAGCGACACCGCAGGAAAGGAAGTGTATTACACGACACCACACTTGGGGTCATTCCGAGGTTTAATTCAGGAGTTAGCATGGGGGGGGAGAAATTGGGCAGGCATTTTACCTGCCAAAATCTGACTCCCCTGCTAAAATAGATCCTGTTTGAGACACAGACTTGTGACTTGAAGAGTAACCTTCTGTGGCATAAATAAGTAAGCACAGTGAATTTGGGGTCATTTGGAGTTTTTAGTCAGGAGTTAGCATTGGTGGTAGGATTTGGGCAGGCAAAAAAATCTGACTCCCCTGCTAAAATAGACTCTGTTGGAGATACAAACTTGTAACTTCTAGAGCAGGGGTCGGGAACCTTTTTGACTCAAAGAGCCATAAAAGCAAAAAATATTAATTTTATTTTGGGAAAGAGCCACACCATATATTATAAGACAAATTTACTAAATTGCTAAACCGGCGCCCCAGACAAAAGCTTAGTCTTCAGCACATTTATTTTTGATGATTTGATAAAAATTATGAAAAGAGAATAATGCCAGAGCCCCTGTCCCAAATTCAACAAACAGACCACTTTAAACTTGTCTCTTTCTTGCAATTACTCAAGATCGGTTCAACTCCTTTTGACCTTTTTTTTTCATACATATTGGTTTCAAAACCAGATGCAAGCATTTATTTTGTAAAAACGTCACAACATTCTGAGAATAGGGAGCCTTATGTGCTTACCTTTGGCGAGAGATGGGAGGGAATGCTTGTACTTTTTGCATAGCTCCACCCATCCCTCCCACTCACCCAATCAAATGACTAAGTTCTCTTCCGGTGTTTTGGCGTATTTACAGTTCTGTGGATTCATCATAAAGTATCTGAACACTGAACACAGATTGTATTGTGAACTTTTAAATAAAGGATTCTTTAGCGTTGTACAGCCAAAACGAGTTTTTTTTCCCCCTTTTTTTGTGTGACACTTTGACTGTAAATTGTAGTGAAAAACGTGCCCTATATATACTGTGAAGTGTTACCTTCGGATTTAGTTTTGATTTGGTCTACGTGTACCTGAATAGGATAGACAACTCCGGTTTTGAACAAGATGGAGAAATTTTGCATGCAATCAAATTGGTCTCTGAGCCACAGATACTCATAGAAAGAGCCATATATGGCTCGCCAGCCATAGGTTCCCGACCCCTGTTCTAGAGTAACCTTCTGTGGCATCAATAAGTCAGCACAGTGAATTTGGGGTCATTTTGAGTTTTAATTCAGGAGTTAGCAGGGGGGGGGGGGGGGGGGGGGGGGGCAGGCATCTTACCTACCAAAATCTGACTCCCCTGCTAAAATAGACTCTGTTGGAGATACAGACTTGTAATTTCTAGAGTAACCTTCTGTGGCATCAATAAGTCAGCACAGTGAATTTGGGGTCATTTGGAGTTTTAATTCAGGAGTTAGCAGGGGGGGGGGGATGGGCAGGCATCATACCCACCAAAATCTGACTCCCCTGCTAAAATAGACTCTGTTGGAGATACAGACTTGTACTTTCAAGAGCAACCTCCTGTGGCATCAATAAGTCATCACAGTGAATTTGTGGTCATTTGGAGTTTTTATTCAGGAGTTAGCGGGGGGAATTTGGGCAGGCAAAAATCTGACTACCTTGCTAAAATAGACTCTGTTGGAGATACAGACTTGTAACTTGTAGAGTAACCTTCTGTGGCATCAATATGTCAGCACAGTGAATTTGAAAACTTTCAGACGTTTCTCATAATACTACTATTATTATTATTAATAGTAGTAATAAAAACGAACTAGATCTGTCGAACACCTATTCAGTAACACATCGCAAAGTGGAGGTATTCCTCTGTAGTTGGATCCCAAAACCCCAAAACATAAGGTTTAAAGCGTGTCTTATTTTGCAAACAGTATAGGCAGGGAAGTCCAATTTTAAATGAAAAAAACAACAACCATTTGTTTACACCGCGGGATCCAATGCAACCACGGTTTCATTCACAATAAAAAAGACATTACATAAGGCTATTATAGTACATCAAATAAATGCTATTTGTGTACAATTAGTTGTGATTGCGGAAATCATAGCGTACATTGACGTTGGTGAATTTTTCATCCACGATAACAATCGCATTTTGTAGAATACGATCGCACTTTATTATTTGAATACACGCGTTATATAGACTAGGATCTCCCAATTATTACAATTAGCTCGCTTTATTTTTTTAAAAAGCGTATTATATAGAATACGATTGCATTTGTCGGAAGCGTCCATTGACGTTGGTGACTTTTTCATCCGCATGAACAAACGCATTTTGTAGAATACGATCACGCTTTAATGTTTAAATAAACGCGTTATCTAGACAACCCCCATTGTTATGAATAGCTCGCTTTATTGTTTTAATAAGCGTTTTATATAGAATACGATCGCTTTTGTTGGAAGCGGAGCAGAATGTGTGTTCATGCGAGAGGTGGGATTCTGTACGGGAGTCGGAATTGGGCAAACAACGGCCACCAATGAGTTCCCTCCGGTGGCGTTTTTGCGGCAATGCAGCTACCATTGGAAAGACATCCAGCCATTCAAAATGAACGGCCGCCGATTTAATGAGTGCCCTCCGGTGGCGTTTTTGCGGCAATGCAGCTACCATTAGCATACATCCAGCCGTTCGAAATGAACGGCCACCGATTTAATCAGTGCCCTCAGTTGGCGTTTTTGTGGCAATGCAGCTACCATTGGAAATACATTGAGCCGTTGGAAATTATAAGCCACCGATTTAATGAGTGCCCTCCGTTAGCATTTTTGCCCCAATACAGCTTCATTGGAAATACATCCAGCCGTCGGAAATGAACAGCCGCCGATTTAATGAGTGCCCTCCGGTGGCGTATTTTCTGGTAATGTAGCTACCATTGGAAATATATCCAGCCGTTGGAATTTAACGGCCGCCGATTTAATGACTGCCCTCCGGTGGCGTTTTTAGCAATGCAGCTACCATTGGAAATACATCCAGCCGTTGGAAATTATTGCGCGCCAATTTAATGAGTGCCCTCAGGTGGCGTTTTTGCGGCAATGCAGCTAACATTGGAAGTACATCCCGCCGTTCGAAATGAACAACCCCCAATTTAATGAGTGCCCTCCGGTGGCATTTTGCGGCAATGCAGCTACAATTGGAAATGCATCCAGCCATTGGAAATACACGCCCGCCCATTTAATGTGTGTCCTCCGGAGGCGTTTTTGCGGCAATGCAGCTACCATTGGTAATACATCCAGCCGTTCGAAATTAACGGCCGCCGATTTAATGAGGACCCACCGGTGGCGTTTTCGCGGAAATGCAGAAACCATTTTAAATACATCCAGCCGTTAGAATTGAATGGCTGCCAATTTAATGAGTGCCCTCCGGTGGCGTTTTTGCGGCAATGCAGCAACCATTGCAAATACATCCAGCCGTTCGAAATGAATGGCAGCTACTTAAAGAGTGCCCTCTGGGGGGGGACTTCCGGTGGCGCAATGAGGTAGACGGCAGCAAGGAAAGTAGCTCTGACAAAAATCACTAAAGAGTAATGTAATACTTACTTGGAGAAAGACAGAAAGGGTACAAATTGTGACCCATATTTATGAGAAATTCTTCAACAAAACATGGTCAAGAAGGGGAAACTTGTGGAGGAAAAGGGCGCTATGGAGAAAAAGATCGAGGGAGCAGAAGGAATGTCATCGGTTGACGAAGGACGTGACTCGGCCATCCTCCATGAAGTCCGTAAATTACGGCAAGAACACACGGAAGCAGCCCGGGACAACAAGATTGCGATGACAAGACTGGAAAAAAGCATCGAAGAACTTCTGGAGCGCACTGGGTTGCTGGAGCGGAGGGTGGAAAGCATGGAGGAGCTACATGCTAACACGGAAGAGCGAACGTCAAAACTAGAACAATTAACATTCTCCTTGCTCCAACAAACTGCCAAACTAGCAACAAAGTGTGAGGACTTGGAGTCGAGATCACGGCGGAACAACATAAGAATTCATGGGATCCCTGAGGGTGCCGAAAGAAACGACACAATCGGCTTCATAACAAACTTTATTAAATCGAACATTCCGACAACAGAACATATGGATGTGCGCATTGAGAGGGCACACCGCTCACTGGGGAACAAGTTTCAAGGTAAAGCACTGCCACGGGCAATTATCGTACGTTTCACCGACTACATAGTGAAAGAATTCGTAATGAAAGAAGCATGGAAGCAGAAGACAATGTACGAAGGCAAGACCGTTTACTTCAACCAAGATTACACCACAGAAATCCAAAAAAAGAGGAAACAAGTAAGGGACGTTATCAAAAAGTTAAAGGAAAAGAACGTAAAGGCACAATCACCATATCCCGCCCAGCTGAAGATGTTTTTGGACTCAGGAATAAGAACATTCTCTACACTGATGGAGGCAGCAACATTGCTAAAAGAAATGGGGATCGAAGTGGAAGAGGACAACACGGAGACACTGCAAAAGATGTTGTCAAAGAACATTTGGACCACAGTGACCGGAATCGAGAGGAAGACAAGGGAACACCCCCATCATAGAAGGTGACTTACAAGCTTCTATGGAGCAAAACAAAGCCATATTCGGATTTGGGGAGAAAGAGTAAGGACCATATATGCCCTTTCTATTATAAATTCAATAAGTTAGAAGTAAGTAAAATACCAAGTAAAATTGTTATCTTTAAATCAAAACAATGTATGTATATATATTGGCATAGAGCTACTTTAAAATATTTAGTTAGTTATAAATATGGACGACGGTACAAAAGTTGTTCACGCACTGAGTGCATATTTCCAGGAGGGTAGCCACAACTCTCCAATTGGACTCTTGGAAGACATGGGTTTTTGTTTTTTGGGTGTGTTTTTTTTCTTTTTGGTGGGAAATTATGTGTGCTTGTCAATATGTTTGTTAGTAATTTGGTTTGTTTTGTCAATGGAGGTGTTAGTAATTAACGTAGTGTTTCTGTATGCTTCAAAAATCAGTGAGACTCAATACAAAGCATGAGCAATCTAAATATTGTTTCATATAATGTACATGGGCTAAACCACCCCATCAAGAGAAAGAAGATATTGAATCAACTCAAGACATTGCAGAGCTCAATAGCCTTATTACAAGAGACACATTTGACCGAGATTGAACATAAGAAGCTAAAAAGAGAATGGGTGAACCAGGTGTTCTACGCATCCTATGGTAAAAGGAGGGGAGTAGCAATTTTACTTGGAAAAGGGGTGGCGTTTAAAGTCGAAAAAGAAGTGAAGGACAATCTGGGGCGATATATAATGATTATAGGGTCAATGGCCGGTTGGGAAATATCAATAATGAATGTTTATGCACCAGTTGAGGAAAAGGGGACATTTTTTCAAGTATTAGCTAAAGTAATAACCAACTGTGCGAAGGGAATGTTACTTTTAGGAGGTGACTTTAACACTGTACAGAATTGCAAAGTGGACAAGTATCCTTCAGTACATGGAACAAACACAAAGAGGTCGAGGATGTTGAATAACATAACTAAAGAATTGGGATTGATAGATCCATGAAGAGAGAAAAATCCCCAAACTAAAGACTATACTTTCTATTCAAACCCGCATGGCAGCTATTCGAGAATTGATTACTTTTACATTTCAAGACAACATATGCATACAGTAGTAGAGTGTGGTATAGAGAATATTACTATAAGTGACCACTCTCCAATTACTTTGAAACTAAGTTTAGACAATGAAACCCATTTTAGGTATTGGAGGATGAATGTATCTCTCCTCTCAGATAAAAACGTAGTACAGGAAATAAAACGGTGTATAAAAGAATATTTCCAAATCAATGACAACAATGAGGTTTCTCCATCAATATTATGGGAAGGAGGGAAAGCTGTAATAAGGGGGAAATTAATTGAAATATCGTCCCGGCTGAAACGAATACGCTTAAAGAATCAGAAGGAATTGGAGGATAAGATTAAGGAACTAGAAGAAGAACATAAAAAAACACCAAGCGAATCCAGATTACAGGTATTAAAAACAACCAGAAGCAAATTAGATGAACTTTTGACAAATAAAGCAGAAGGGGCTCTGCGCTTTGTGAACCAGAGATACTATGAAATGGGCAATAGAGCCAGTCGACTGCTAGCCTTCCAACTTAAAAAGGCCCAAACGGATAGAATTATATCACAAATAAAACATCCTATCTCTAAACAATGTTTAGTAAAACCCAAAGGTATAGCAGAAGCATTTGCAGATTATTATAAAGAATTATACAAGGACTCAGAAAATGACTTAGATAACTACACGGCACAAAACTTTTTAGGAAAACTACATTTACCGACACTAACAGGAGGGGATACATTAGAAATTATTCGCCCCATTACAAAACAGGAAATACAAGATACAATAAATAACTTAAAAATAAATAAATCACCAGGAACGGATGGATTCCCGGGGGTGTTCTACAAAAGCTTTAAGGAAGAATTAACACCAGTACTGCAGAAAGTATTTAACTATGCTCTAACAAAAGGAGATCCCCCCAAAGCATGGTCGGAAGCCATCATAACAGTCCTGCACAAAGAAGGAAAAGACCCAATATTGTGTGAAAGCTATAGACCAGTTAGTTTACTTTGCAATGATCTAAAAATTCTTACAAGCATACTTGCAAAAAGAATGCAGAAATTTATAGCGAAATTAATTAGAAATGATCAAACAGGGTTTATTCCGGGGAGGCAGGGTGCAAACAATATTAGGAGGATACTAAACATAATTACAAGCACAAAATCTAAGACCCAACCCTCGATGTTACTGAGCTTGGATGCACAAAAAGCTTTCGATGGGGTGAAATGGAGCTTCTTACATCAATCACTTATAGCTTTTGGCTTCCCTCCAATATTTGTTGAATGGGTGAAAATAATCTATAAAAATCCTAAATCTCGTCTTAGAGTAAATGGTCACTGTTCAGATTTCTTTGAAATCAAAAGAGGAGTCCGGCAAGGAGATTGTTTAAGCCCACTCTTGTTTGCAATAAGCATAGAACCACTCGCAGAATCTATTAGACAAAATGAGCAAATAAGGGGGATATTTGATGAAGGAGGAACAGAACATAAAATATCACTGTTTGCAGACGACCTGTTGGTAATGCTGGAGGAACCTTCGTTATCAATACCACCACTGTTGGAGAGCCTTAAAATATATGGAGAAGTAGCTGGGTATTCAAATAATGAGAGCAAATCAATAGCAATGATGATATCAGGAAAATGTCCAACAGATGTGATTGAAAGATTTGATTTTAAATGGACAAATAAAGGGTTTAAATATTTGGGGGTGACCATTACACCACATACCACACAACTGTTTGATGCAAATTATGGAATGTTGATAAAAGAAATAAGGAAAGATTTGGAAAAATGGGAAATTTTGCCCTTAAGTCTTATCGGCAGGATAGAAACAATCAGGATGAACATATTACCAAGACTATTATTTCTGTTTCAATCCCTTCCAATTCTGATCCCGGCATCCACATTTAAAATGTTAAATAAGTTGATAGCAAAATTCCTTTGGCAGAACAAGAAACCTAGAATAAAATACAAAACCCTGTTAGCTCCTAAAGAAAAGGGGGGCCTAGACCTACCCAATATTAAATATTACTATTGGGCAGCTCAAATTAGAGCACTCATCTTGTGGATTACTACAGACAAAGATACGATATGGGTGGACATGGAGCAGCGATCTTGTCCAAATATGCCTGTGGAATCGTTACCATACATATCAGTCACGAGGTGGAAGAAATTAAAAATCCAGAATGAATGGATTAAGGGAACTATTAAAACTTGGTCAACAATACAAAAAAAATTAAAAATATCAAGATCTGTGAATAGGGCTACCAAAATAGCGAAAAATCCAGACTTTAAACCTGGGGTTATGGAGGTAGGGTTTCAAAAATGGGGCCAAAAAGGACTGATGTTGATTACCCAAGTATTGGAAGCACAGACAATGAAATCATTCGAACAACTCCAACAAGAATTTGACCTACCCAGAAATGATTTTTACAAATATTTGCAACTAAGGCATTACCTCCAGAAACACGAGGAATGGGGGAAAATATGTAAGGAGCCAACTAAGGTAGAGGAATTATTAATATCATATACAAAAGGACAATCAATAAAGGGGGTTATATCAAAACTATATAAAGCCCTGAGAATGGATCTCAGTAATGAGGACATGGCAGTTAAGGAAAAATGGGAACAAGAAACTAATGTAGCGATAAAAGACAACGAATGGGAAAAAACATTGAAAGAGGGACACAAAATAACCAACAGCCCGACATGGAGGGAGTTTGAATGGAAAGTAAAAATGCGATTCTTCTATACACCCTCTATCACTTCAAAATATAAAAATACCCCGAATCTATGTTGGCGTAACTGTGGGGGGGTCGGAGACTTTACGCATATTTTCTGGAATTGCCCTGTAATATCAAATTTTTGGAGAAGTATCCAGAGAGAAATAAAATTAATCACTGGCTGGGAGTTGCGGTTGGACGCAAAGGCTTACATAATAGGAATTTTGCCAGAAGAATTACTGTCTGGTCAACAGAAATATATACTAAGGGTAATGCTTCTGGTAGCAAAGAAAATGATCACAGTGTCCTGGCTGAAACCACAACCTCCTGACATAAAACAATGGAGAGACAAATTAAAGCAAATGTACATTATGGAAAAAATCACTGCAAGACTTCAACTGAAACTTGACCAATTTGAGAAAAGATGGAAGCCTATCACACAAATTTTACTTGATGTCTAAACACCTCCCCCTATTTATTATGTGTGTATTTTTTTTTTTTCTTTTTTTTTTCTTTGGGTGTATATTTTGATTTATTAATTTTATATGTATATATATATATATATATATATATATATATATATATATATATATATATTTCTTTTTGTATGGATTTATTGTATGAGAATTTATTCTTCTTTTCTATTAATAGCATTTTTTGTTCTTTGTTGTTCCTTCTGTTATTTATGAATGTGTCAAGTGTATATATTTTGTGTTGATGTAAGATGGGGGAATCAAACCTCTGTCAAAATCGGTGTGAGAAATAAAAAGTTAAAAAAAAAAAAAAAAAAGAGTGCCCTCTGGTGGCGTTGTTGGGGCAATGCAGCTACCATTGAAAATACATTGAGCCGGTGGAAATGAACGGCCGCCGATTTAATGAACTCCCTTCGGTGGCGTTTTCGCAGCAATGCAGCTACCATTGGAAATCATCCAGCCATTCAAAATGAACGGCCACCGATTTAATGAGTCCCCTCAGTTGGCATTTTTGTGGCAATGCAGCTACCATTGGAAATACATCCAGCCGTTCGAAATGAATGGCTGCCGACTAAAAGAGTGCCTTTCGGTGGCGTTTTTGCGGCAATGCAGCTACCATTGGAAATACATCCAGCCTTTCGAAATGAACGCCTGCCCATTTAATGTGTTCCCTCCAGTGGTATTTTGGGGCAATGCAGCTACCATTGGAAATACATCCATCCGTTGGAAATGAACGGCTGCTTATTTAATGAGTGCCCTCCGGTGGCGTTTTTGCGGCAATGCAGCTACCATTGCAAATACATCCAGCCGTTTCGAAATGAATGGCAGCTGACTTAAAGAGTGCCCTCTGTTGGCGTTGATGGGGCAATGCAGCTACCATTGCAAATACATCCAGCCGTTTCGAAATGAATGGCAGCTGACTTAAAGAGTGCCCTCTGTTGGCGTTGATGGGGCAATGCAGCTACCATTGGAAATATATTGAGCCGTTGGAAATGAACGGCCGCCGATTTAATGAGCTCCCTCCGGTGGCGTTTTTGCGGCAATGCAGCTACCATTGGAAATACATCCAGCCGTTGGAAATGAACGCCCGCCAATTTAATGAGTGCCCTCAGGTGGCGTTTTTGCGGCAGTGCAGCTACCCTTGGAAGTACATCCCGCCGTTTGAAATGAACAACCGCCTATTTAATGAGTGCCCTCTGGTGGCGTTTTTGCAGCCACACTGCTACCATTGGAAATAAATCGAGCCTTTGGAGATGAACAGCGCCCAATTCAATGAGTGCCCTCCGGTGCAGTTTTTGCGGCAATGCAGCTACCATTGGAAATACATCCAGCCGTTGGAAATGAACGCCTGCCCATTCAATGTGTTCCCTCCAGTGGTATTTTGGGGCAATGCAGCTACCATTGGAAATACATCCAGCCGTTGGAAATGAACGGCAGCCGATTGAATGATACCCCCCGGTGGCGTTTTTGCGGCAATGCAGCTACCATTGGAAATACATCCAGCCATTCGAAATGAACAGCTGCCCATTTAATGAGTGCTCTCAGGTGGCGTTTTTGGGTCAATGCAGCTACCATTGGAAATACATCCAGCCATTCGAAATGAACGGCCGCCGATTTAATGAGCTCCCTCCGGTGGCGTTTTTGCGGCAATGCAGCTACCATTGGAAATACATCCAGCCGTTGGAAATGAACGCCCGCCAATTTAATGAGTGCCCTCAGGTGGCGTTTTTGCGGCAGTGCAGCTACCCTTGGAAGTACATCCCGCCGTTTGAAATGAACAACCGCCTATTTAATGAGTGCCCTCTGGTGGCGTTTTTGCGGCCACACTGCTACCATTGGAAATAAATCGAGCCTTTGGAGATGAACAGCGCCCAATTCAATGAGTGCCCTCCGGTGCAGTTTTTGCGGCAATGCAGCTACCATTGGAAATACATCCAGCCGTTGGAAATGAACGCCTGCCCATTCAATGTGTTCCCTCCAGTGGTATTTTGGGGCAATGCAGCTACCATTGGAAATACATCCAGCCGTTGGAAATGAACGGCAGCCGATTGAATGATACCCCCCCGGTGGCGTTTTTGCGGCAATGCAGCTACCATTGGAAATACATCCAGCCATTCGAAATGAACAGCCGCCCATTTAATGAGTGCTCTCAGGTGGCGTTTTTGGGTCAATGCAGCTACCATTGGAAATACATCCAGCCATTCGAAATGAACGGCCACCGATTTAATGAATCCCCTCAGTTGGCGTTTTTGTGGCAATGCAGCTACCATTGGAAATACATTGAGCCGTTGGAAAGTAACGGCCACCGATTTAATGAGTGCCCTCCGTTGGCATTTTTGCCCCAATACAGCTACCATTGGAAATACATCCAGCCATCGGAAATGAACAGCCGCCGATTAAATGAGTGCCCTCCGGTGGCTTTGTTTGGGCAATGCAGCTACCATTAAAAATACATTGAGCCGATGGAAATGAACGGCCGCCATTTAATGAGCTCCCTCCGGTGGCCTGTTTGCGGCAATGCAGCTACCATTGGAATTACATCCAGCCATTCGAAATGAACGGCCACCGATTTAATGAGTCCAGTCAGTTGGCGTTTTTGTGGCAATGCAGCTACAATTGGAATTACATTGAGCCGTTGAAAATCAACGGTTTCGATTTAATGAGTGCCATCCGTTGGCATTTTTGCCCCAATATAGCTACCATTGGAAATACATCCAGCCGTCGGAAATGAACAGCCGCCGATTTAAAGAGTCTCCTCCAGTGGCATTTTTGCGGCAATGCAGCTATCATTGGAAATACATCAAGCCGTTCAAAATGAACGGCCGCCGATTTAATGAGTGCCCTTCGGTTGCGTTTTTGTGGCAATGCAGCTACCATTGGAAATACATTGAGCCGTTTGAAATTAACGGCAACCGATTTAATGAGTGCCCTCTGTTGGCATTTTTGCCCCAATACAGGTACCATTGGAAATATATCCAGCCGTCGGAAATGAACAGCTGCCGATTTAATGAGTGCACTTCGGCAGCGTGTTTGCGGAAATGCAGCTACCATTGGAAATACATCCAGCCGTTCAAAATGAACGGCCACCGATTTAATGAATGCCCTCCGGTGGCGTTTTTGCGGCAATGTAGCTACCTTTGGAAATTCATCCAGCCTTTGGAAATTAACGGCCGCCGATTTAATGACTGTCCTCCGGTGGAGTTTTTGCGGCAATGCAGCTATCATCGGAAATACATCCAGCCGTTGGAAATGAATGCCTGCCAATTTAATGAGTGCCCTCAGGTGGCGTTTTCGCGGCAATGCAGCGTCCATTGGAAGTACATCCCGCCGTTCGAAATGAACAACCGCCAATTTTTTGAGTGTCCTACGGTGGCGTTTTGCGGAAATGCAGTTACCATTGGAATTACATTGAGCCGTTGAAAATCAACGGTTCCGATTTAATGAGTGCCATCCGTTGGCATTTTTGCCCCAATACAGCTACCATTGGAAATACATCCAGCCGTTCGAAATGGATGGCTGCCGACTAAAAGAGTGCCTTCCGGTGGTGTTGTTGGGGCAATGCAGCTACCATTGAAAATACATCTAGCCATTCGAAATGAACGGCCGCTGATTTAATGAGTGACCTTTTGGTGGCGTTTTTGCGGCAATGTAGCTACCTTTGGAAATTCATCCAGCCTTTGAAAATTAACAGCCGCCGATTTAATGACTGTCCTCCGGTGGAGTTTTTGCGGCAATGCAGCTATCATCGTAAATACATCCAGCCGTTGGAAATGAATGCCTGCGAATTTAATGAGTGCCCTCAGGTGGCATTTTTGCGGCAATGCAGCGTCCATTGGAAGTACATCCCGCCGTTCGAAATGAACAACCGCCAATTTTTTGAGTGTCCTACGGTGGCGTTTTGCGGCAATGCAGCTACCATTGGAAATACATCCAGCCTTCGGAAATGAACGCCCGCCCATTTAATGTGTGCCCTCCGGAGGTGTTTTTGCGGCAATGCAGCTACCATTTGAAATACATCCAGCCGTTGGAATTAATCGGCCGCCATTTTAATGAGTGCCCTCCGGTGGCGTTTTTGCGGAAATGCAGCAACCATTTGAAATACATCCAGCCGTTGGAATTAATCGGCCGCCATTTTAATGAGTGCCCTCCGGTGGCGTTTTTGCGGCAATGCAGCAACCATTGCAAATACATCCAGCCATTCGAAATGAACGGCCACCGATTTAATGAGTCCCCTCAGTTGGCGTTTTTGTGGCAATGCAGCTACATTTGGAATTACATTGAGCCGTTGAAAATCAACGGTTCCGATTTAATGAGTGCCATCCGTTGGCATTTTTGCCCCAATACAGCTACCATTGGAAATACATCCAACCGTCGGAAATGAACAGCCGCCGATTTAAAGAGTCCCCTCAGTTGGCATTTTTGTGGCAATGCAGCTACCATTGGAAATACATCCAGCCGTTCGAAATGAATGGCTGCCGACTAAAAGAGTGCCTTTCGGTGGCGTTTTTGCGGCAATGCAGCTACCATTGGAAATACATCCAGCCTTTCGAAATGAACGCCTACCCATTTAATGTGTTCCCTCCAGTGGTATTTTGGGGCAATGAGGCTACCATTGGAAATACATCCATCCATTGGAAATGAACGGCTGCTTATTTAATGAGTGCCCTCCGGTGACGTTTTTGGGGCAATGCAGCTACCATTGGAAATACATCCAGCCATTCGAAATGAATGGCCGCCCATATAATGAGTGCCCTCTGTGGTGTTGTTGGGGCAATGCAGCTACCATTGGAAATACATCCAATCTTTCGAAATGAACGCCCGCCCATTTAATGTGTGCCCTCTGATGGCGTTTTTGCGGAAATGCAGCAACCATTGGAAAAACATCCAGCCGTTGGAATTGAACGACCGCCAATTTAATGAGTGCCCTCCGGTGGCATTTTTGTGGCAATGCAGCTACCATTGCAAATACATCCAGCCGTTTCGAAATGAATGGCAGCTGACTTAAAGAGTTCCCTCTGTTGGCGTTGATGGGGCAATGCAGCTACCATTGGAAATATATTGAACCGTTGGAAATGAACGGCTGCCGATTTAATGAGCTCCCTCCGGTGGCGTTTTTGCGGCAATGCAGCTACCATTGGAAATACATCCAGCCGTTGGAAATGAACGACCGCCTATTTAATGAGTGCCCTCTGGTGGCGTTTTTGCGGCCACACTGCTACCATTGGAAATAAATCGATCCTTTGGAGATGAACAGCGCCCAATTCAATGAGTGCCCTCCGGTGGAGTTTTTGCAGCAATGCAGCTACCATTGGAAATACATCCAGCCGTTGGAAATGAACGCCTGCCCATTCAATGTGTTCCCTCCAGTGGTATTTTGGGGCAATGCAGCTACCATTGGAAATACAGTCAGCCGTTGGAAATAAACGGCTGCTTATTTAATTAGTTCAAAATGAACGGCCGCCGATTTAATGAGTGCCCTTCGGTTGCGTTTTTGTGGCAATGCAGCTACCATTGGAAATACATTGAGCCGTTGGAAATTAACGGCAACCGATTTAATGAGTGCCCTCTTTTGGCATTTTTGCCCCAATACAGGTACCATTGGAATTACATCCAGCCGTCGGAAATGAACAGCTGCCGATTTAATGAGTGCACTTTGGTGGCGTGTTTGCGGAAATGCAGCTACAATTGGAAATACATCCAGCCGTTCAAAATGAACGGCCGCCGATTTAATGAATGCCCTCCGGTGGCGTTTTTGCGGCAATGTAGCTACCTTTGGAAATTCATCCAGCCTTTGGAAATTAACGGCCGCCAAATTAATGACTGTCCTCCGGTGGAGTTTTTGCGGCAATGCAGCTATCATCGGAAATACTTCCAGCCGTTGGAAATGAATGCCTGCCAATTTAATGAGTGCCCTCAGGTGGCGTTTTTGCGGCAATGCAGCGTCCATTGGAAGTACATCCCGCCGTTCGAAATGAACAACCGCCAATTTTTTGAGTGTCCTACGGTGGCGTTTTGCGGCAATGCAGTTACCATTGGAATTACATTGAGCCGTTGAAAATCAACGGTTCCGATTTAATGAGTGCCATCCGTTGGCATTTTTGCCCCAATACAGCTACCATTGGAAATACATCCAGCCGTTCGAAATGGATGGCTGCCGACTAAAAGAGTGGCTTCCGGTGGTGTTGTTGGGGCAATGCAGCTACCATTGAAAATACATCTAGCCATTCGAAATGAACGGCCGCTGATTTAATTAGTGACCTTTTGGTGGCGTTTTTGCGGCAATGTAGCTACCTTTGGAAATTCATCCAGCCTTTGAAAATTAACGGCCGCCGATTTAATGACTGTCCTCCGGTGGAGTTTTTGCGGCAATGCAGCTATCATCGTAAATACATCCAGCCGTTGGAAATGAATGCCTGCGAATTTAATGAGTGCCCTCAGGTGGCGTTTTTGCGGCAATGCAGCGTCCATTGGAAGTACATCCCGCCGTTCGAAATGAACAACCGCCAATTTTTTGAGTGTCCTACGGTGGCGTTTTGCGGCAATGCAGCTACCATTGGTAATATATCAAACCGTTCGAAATGAACGGCCGCCGATTTAATGAGTACCCTTCGGTGGCGTTTTTGCGGAATCCCGCCGTTGGAATTAAACGGCCGCCATTTTTATGAGTGCCCTCCGGTGGCGTTTTTGCGGCAATGCAGCAACCATTGCAAATACATCCAGCCATTCGAATTGAACGGCCACCGATTTAATGAGTCCCCTCAGTTGGCGTTTTTGTGGCAATGCAGCTACAATTGGAATTACATTGAGCCGTTGAAAATCAACGGTTCCGATTTATTGAGTGCCATCCGTTGGCATTTTTGCCCCAATACAGCTACCATTGGAAATACATCCAACCGTCGGAAATGAACAACCGCCGATTTAAAGAGTCTCCTCCGGTGGCGTTTTTGTGGCAATGCAGCTACCATTGGATAACGTGGTCGGCGGCGCCCTCTGTTGGCTGCGGCTGCATCGGCTCGCTACAACGGGTCAGGTGCAATCGACATTTCGTTCTGTGTACATTGTTACACAGAATGACAATACAAGGAAATTATTATTATTATTATTATTATTATATACATCCAGCCGTTGGAAATGAATGCTCGCCAATTCAATGAGTGCCCTCAGGTGGCGTTTTTGCAGCAATGCAGCTACCATCGGAAATACATCCAGCCATTCAAAATGAACGGCCACCAGTTTAATGAGTCCCCTCAGTTGGCGTTTTTGTGGCAATGCAGCTACCATTGGAAATACATTGAGCCGTTGGAAATTAACGGCCATCGATTTAATGAGTGCCCTCTGTTGGCATATTTGCCCCAATACAGGTACCATTGGAAATACATCCAGCCGTCGGAAATGAACAGCTGCCGATTTAATGAGTTCACTTCGGTGGCGTGTTTGAGGAAATGCAGCTACCATTGGAAAAACATCCAGCCGTTCAAGATGAACGGCCGACGATTTAATGAGTGCCCTCCGGTGGCGTTTTTGCGGCAATGTAGCTACCTATGGAAATTCATCCAGCCTTTGGAAATTAACGGCCGCCGATTTAATGACTGTCCTCCGGTGGAGTTTTTGCGGCAATGCAGCTATCATCGGAAATACATCCAACCGTTGGATATGAATGCCTGCCAATTTAATGAGTGCCCTCAGGTGGTGTTTTTGCGGCAATGCAGCGTCCATTGGAAGTACATCCCGCCGTTCGAAATGAACAACCGCCAATTTTTTGAGTGTCCTACGGTGGCGTTTTGCGGCAATGCAGTTACCATTGGTAATACATTTAGCCGTTCAAAATGAACGGCCGCCAATTTAATGAGTACCCTCCGGTGGCGTTTCTGTGGAAATGCAGCAACCATTTGAAATACATCCAGCCGTTGGAATTGAACGGCCGCCAATTCAATGAGTGCCCTCCAGTGGCGTTTTTGCGGCAATGCAGCAACCATTGCAAATACATCCAGCCGTTCACAATGAATGGCAGCTGACTTAGAGTGCCCTCTGGAGGTGTTGTTTGGGCAATGCAGCTACCATTGAAAATACATAGAGCCGTTGGAAATGAACGGCCGTCGATTTAATGAGCTCCCTCCGGTGGCGTTTTCGCAGCAATGCAGCTACCATTGGAAATATATCCAGCCATTCAAAATTAACGGCCACCGATTTAATGAGTCCCCTCAGTTGGCGTTTTCGTGGCAATGCAGCTACCATTGGAAATACATCCAGCCGTTCGAAATGGATGGCTGCCGACTAAAAGAGTGCCTTCCGGTGGTGTTGTTGGGGCAATGCAGCTACCATTGAAAATACAATGAGCCATTGGAAATGAACGGCCGCCGATTTAATGAGCTCCCTCCGGTGGCGTTTTTGCGGCAATGCAGCTACCATTGGAAATACATCTAGCCATTCGAAATTAACGGCCGCCAATTTAATGACTGTCCTCCGGTGGAGTTTTTGCGGCAATGCAGCTATCATCGGAAATACATCCAGCCGTTGGAAATGAATGCCTGCCAATTTAATGAGCGCCCTCAGGTGGCGTTTTTGCAGCAATGCAGCGTCCATTGGAAGTACATCCCGCCGTTCGAAATGAAACACCGCCAATTTTTTGAGTGTCCTACGGTGGCGTTTTTCGGCAATGCAGCTACCATTGGTAATATATCAAGCCGTTCGAAATGAACGGCCGCCAATTTAATGAGTACCCTCGGGTGGCGTTTTTGCGGAAATGCAGCAACCATTTGAAATACATCCAGCCGTTGGAATTAAACGGCCGCCAATTTAATGAGTGCCCTCCGGTGGCGTTTTTGCGGCAATGCAGCAACCATTGCAATTACATCGTGCCGTTCGAAATAAATGGCAGCTGACTTAAAGAGTGCCCTCTGGTGGCGTTGTTGGGGCAATGCAGCCACCATTAAAAATACATTGAGCCGTTGGAAATGAATGGCCACCGATTTAATGAGCTCCCTCCGGTGGCGTTTTTGCGGCAATGCAGCTAACATTAGAAATACATCTAGCCATTCGAAATGAACAGCCGCCGAATTAATGAGTGCCCTCCGGTGGCGTTTTTGCGGCAATGCAGCTACCATTGGAAAAACATCCAGCCTTTCGAAATGAACGCCTGCCCTTTTAATGTGTTCCCTCCAGTGGTATTTTGGGGCAATGCAGCTACCATTGAAAATACATCCAGCCGTTGGAAATGAACGGCTGCTTATTTAATAAGTGCCCTCCGGTTGCGTTTCTGCGGCAATGTGGCTACCATTGGGAATACATCCAGCCATTCGAAATGAATGGCCGCCTATATCATGATTGACCTCTGTGGCGTTGTTAGGGCAATGCAGCTACCATTGGAAATACATCCAGCCGTCGGAAATGAACAGCAGCCGAATTAATGAGTGCCCTCCGGTGGCGTTGTTGGGGCGATGCAGCTACCATTAAAAATACATTGAGCCGTTGGAAATGAATGGCCGCCATTTAATGAGCTCCCTCCAGTGGCTTTTTTGCGGCAATGCAGCTACCATTGGAAATACATCCAGTCATTCAAAATGAACGGCCACCGATTTAATGGGTCCCCTTAGTTGGCGTTGTTGTGGCAATGCAGCTACCATTGGAAATACATTGAGCCGTTGGAAATGAACGGCTCCGATTTAATGAGTGCCATCCGTTGGCATTTTTGCCCAAATAGAACTACCATTGGAAATACATCCAGCCGTTGGAAATTAATGCCTGCCAATTTAATGAGTTCCCTCAGGTGGCATTTTTGCGGCAATGCAGTTACCATTGGAAGTACATCCCGCCGTTCGAAATGAACAACCACCAATTCAATGAGTGTCCTCCGATGGCGTTTTGCGGCAATGCAGCTACCATTGAAATAACATCCAGCCGTTCGAAATGAACGGCCGCCGATTTAATGAGGATCCTCCGGTGGCGTTTTTGCGGAAATGCAGCAACCATTTGAAATACATCCAGCCGTTGGAATTGAACGGCCGCCAATTTAATGAGTGCCCTCCGGTGGCGTTTTTGCGGCAATGCAGCAACCATTGCAAATACATCCAGCCGTTCGAAATGAATGGCAGCTGAATTAAAGAGTGCCCTCTGGTGGCGTTGTTTGGGCAATGCAGCTACCAATGAAAATACATAGAGCCGTTGGAAATGAACGGCCGCCGATTTAATGAACTCCCTCCGGTGGCGTTTTCGCAGCAATGCAGCTACCATTGGAAATACATCCAGCCATTCAAAATGAACGGCCACCGATTTAATGAGTCCCCTCAGTTGGCGTTTTTGTGGCAATGCAGCTACCATTGGAAATACATCCAGCCGTTCGAAATGGATGGCTGCCGACTAAAAGAGTGCCTTCCGGTGGTGTTGTTGGGGCAATGCAGCTACCATTGAAAATACATTGAGCTGTTGGAAATGAACGGCCGCCGATTTAATGAGCTCCCTCCGGTGGCGTTTTTGCGGCAATGCAGCTACCATTGGAAATACACTTAGCCATTCGAAATGAACGGCCGCTGATTTAATGAGTGACCTTTTCGTGGTGTTTTTGCGGCAATGCAGCTACCATTGGAAATACATCCAGCCATTCGAAATAAATGGCCGCCTATATAATGAGTGCCCTCTGTGGCATTGTTAGGGAAATGCAGCTACCATTGGAAATACATCCAATCTTTCGAAATGAACGCCTGCCCATTTAATGAGTTCCCTCAGGTGGCGTTTTTGCAGCAATGCAGTTACCATTGGAAGTACATCCCGCCGTTCGAAATGAACAACCGCCAATTCAATGAGTGTCCTCCGGTGGCGTTTTGCGGCAATGCAGCAACCATTGCAATTACATCGTGCCGTTCGAAATGAATGGCAGCTGACTTAAAGAGTGCCCTCTGGTGGCGTTGTTGGGGCAATGCAGCCACCATTAAAAATACATTGAGCCGTTGGAAATGAATGGCCACCGATTTAATGAGCTCCCTCCGGTGGCGTTTTTGCGGCAATGCAGCTAACATTAGAAATACATCTAGCCATTCGAAATGAACAGCCGCCGAATTAATGAGTGCCCTCCGGTGGCGTTTTTGCGGCAATGCAGCTACCATTGGAAAAACATCCAGCCTTTCGAAATGAACGCCTGCCCTTTTAATGTGTTCCCTCCAGTGGTATTTTGGGGCAATGCAGCTACCATTGAAAATACATCCAGCCGTTGGAAATGAACGGCTGCTTATTTAATAAGTGCCCTCCGGTTGCGTTTCTGCGGCAATGTGGCTACCATTGGGAATACATCCAGCCATTCGAAATGAATGGCCGCCTATATCATGATTGACCTCTGTGGTGTTGTTAGGGCAATGCAGCTACCATTGGAAATACATCCAGCCGTCGGAAATGAACAGCAGCCGAATTAATGAGTGCCCTCCGGTGGCGTTGTTGGGGCGATGCAGCTACCATTAAAAATACATTGAGCCGTTGGAAATGAATGGCCGCCATTTAATGAGCTCCCTCCAGTGGCTTTTTTGCGGCAATGCAGCTACCATTGGAAATACATCCAGTCATTCAAAATGAACGGCCACCGATTTAATGGGTCCCCTTAGTTGGCGTTGTTGTGGCAATGCAGCTACCATTGGAAATACATTGAGCCGTTGGAAATGAACGGCTCCGATTTAATGAGTGCCATCCGTTGGCATTTTTGCCCAAATAGAACTACCATTGGAAATACATCCAGCCGTTGGAAATGAATGCCTGCCAATTTAATGAGTTCCCTCAGGTGGCATTTTTGCGGCAATGCAGTTACCATTGGAAGTACATCCCGCCGTTCGAAATGAACAACCACCAATTCAATGAGTGTCCTCCGATGGCGTTTTGCGGCAATGCAGCTACCATTGAAATAACATCCAGCCGTTCGAAATGAACGGCCGCCGATTTAATGAGGATCCTCCGGTGGCGTTTTTGCGGAAATGCAGCAACCATTTGAAATACATCCAGCCGTTGGAATTGAACGGCCGCCAATTTAATGAGTGCCCTCCGGTGGCGTTTTTGCGGCAATGCAGCAACCATTGCAAATACATCCAGCCGTTCGAAATGAATGGCAGCTGACTTAAAGAGTGCCCTCTGGTGGCGTTGTTTGGGCAATGCAGCTACCATTGAAAATACATAGAGCCGTTGGAAATGAACGGCCGCCGATTTAATGAACTCCCTCCGGTGGCGTTTTCGCAGCAATGCAGCTACCATTGGAAATACATCCAGCCATTCAAAATGAACGGCCACCGATTTAATGAGTCCCCTCAGTTGGCGTTTTTGTGGCAATGCAGCTACCATTGGAAATACATCCAGCCGTTCGAAATGGATGGCTGCCGACTAAAAGAGTGCCTTCCGGTGGTGTTGTTGGGGCAATGCAGCTACCATTGAAAATACATTGAGCTGTTGGAAATGAACGGCCGCCGATTTAATGAGCTCCCTCCGGTGGCGTTTTTGCGGCAATGCAGCTACCATTGGAAATACACTTAGCCATTCGAAATGAACGGCCGCTGATTTAATGAGTGACCTTTTCGTGGTGTTTTTGCGGCAATGCAGCTACCATTGGAAATACATCCAGCCATTCGAAATAAATGGCCGCCTATATAATGAGTGCCCTCTGTGGCATTGTTAGGGAAATGCAGCTACCATTGGAAATACATCCAATCTTTCGAAATGAACGCCTGCCCATTTAATGAGTTCCCTCAGGTGGCGTTTTTGCAGCAATGCAGTTACCATTGGAAGTACATCCCGCCGTTCGAAATGAACAACCGCCAATTCAATGAGTGTCCTCCGGTGGCGTTTTGCGGCAATGCAGCTACCATTGGAATAACAACCAGCCTTTGGAAATGAACAACCGCCCATTTAATGTTTGCCCTCCGTTGGCATTTTTGCCCCAAATCAGCTACCACTGGAAAACATCCAGCCGTCGGAAATGAACAGCCGCCGATTTAATAAGTGCCCTCCGGTGGCTTTGTTGGGGCAATGCAACTACCATTAAAAATACATTGAGCCGATGGAAATGAACGGCCGCCATTTAATGAGTGCCATCCGTTGGCATTTTTGCCCAAAAACAGCTACCATTGGAAATACATCCAGCCGTCGGAAATGAACAGCCGCCGATTTAAAGAGTGCCTTCCGGTGGCGTTTTTGCGGCATTGCAGCTACATATGGAAATACATCAAGCCGTTCAAAATGAACGGCCGCCGATTTAATGAGTGCCCCCCGGTGGCGTTCTTGCGGCAATGCAGCTACTATTGGAAATTCATCCAGCCGTTGGAAATTAATGGCCGCCGATTTAATGACTGCCCTCCGGTGGCGTTTTTGTGGCAATGCAGCTACCATTGGATATACATCCAGCCGTTGGAAATGAATGCCAGCCGATTTAATGAGTGCCCTCAGGTGGCGTTTTTGCGTCATTGCAGCTACCGTTTGAAATACATCCAGCAATTCAAAATGAACAGCCATCAGTTTAATGAGTCCCCTCAGTTGGAAAATAACGGCCGCCGATTTAATGACTACCCCCCGGTGGAGTTTTTGCGTCAATGCAGCTATCATCGGAAATACATCCAGCCGTTCGAAATCAACGCCCGCCGATTAAATGAGTGCCCTCGGGTGGCGTTTATGCGGCAATGCAGCTACCAATGGAAATACATCCAGCCGTTGGAAATGAACGGCCGCCAATTTAATGAGAGCCCCCCGGTTGCCTTTTTCCTGCAATGCAGCTACCATTGAAAATACATTGAGACGTTGGAAATGAACGCCCGCCGATTTAGTGAGTTCCATCCGGTGGCGTTTTTGCGGCAATGCAGCTACCATTGGAAATACATGCAGCCGTTCGAAATGAACGCCCGCCGATTAAATGAGTGCCCTCGGGTGGCGTTTATGCGGCAATGCAGCTACCAATGGAAATACATCCAGCCGTTGGAAATGAACGGCCGCCAATTTAATGAGAGCCCCCCGGTTGCCTTTTTCCTGCAATGCAGCTACCATTGAAAATACATTGAGACGTTGGAAATGAACGCCCGCCGATTTAGTGAGTTCCATCCGGTGGCGTTTTTGCGGCAATGCAGCTACCATTGGAAATACATCCAGCCATTCAAAATCAACGCCCACCGATTTAGTGAGTCCCCTCCGGTGGCGTTTTTGCGGCAATGCAGCTACCATTGGAAATACATCCAGCCATTCGAAATGAACGGCCGCCGATTTAATGAGTGCCCTCCGGTTTTGTTTTTGCGGCAATGCAGCTACCATTGGAAATACATCGAGGAGTTGGAAATGAATCGCTGCTGATTTAATGAGTGCCCTCCGGTGGCGTTTTTGGGGCAATGCAACTACCATTGGTAATACATCGAGCTGTTGGAAATGAACGTCTGCCGATTTAATGAGTGCCCTCCGGTGGCGTTTTTGGGGCAATGCAGCTACCATTGGTAATACATCCAGCCGTTCGAAATGAATGGCTGCTGACTAAAAGATTGCCTTCCGGTGGCGTTGTTGGGGCAATGCAGCCACCGTTAAAAATACATTGAGCCGTTGGAAATGAACGGCCGCCGATTTAATAAGCTCCCTGCGGTGGCGTTTTTGCGGATATGCAGCTACCATTGGAAATACATCTAGCCATTTGAAATGAACGGCCGCCGAATTAATGAGTGCCCTCCGGTGGCGTTTTTGTGGCAATGCAGCTACCATTGGAAATACATCCAACCTTTCGAAATGAACACCTGCCCATTCAATGTGTTCCCTATAGTGGTATTTTGCGGCAATGCAGCTACCATTCGAAATACATCGAGCAGTTGGAAATGAACGCCCGCCGATTTAATGAGTGCCCTCCGGTGGCGTTTTTGCAGCTATGCAGCTACCATTGGAAATACATCCAGTCATCCGAAATGGACAGCCGCCGATTTAATGAGTGCTCTCCGGTGGCGTTTTTGCGGCAATGCAGGTACAATTGGATATACATCCAGCCATTCGAAATGAACTCCCGCCGATTTAGTGAGTGCCCTCCGGTGGCGTTTTTGCGGCAATGCAGCTTCCATTGGAAATACATCGAGCTGTTGGAAATGAACATCTGCCGATTTAATGACTGCCCTCCGGTGGCTTTTTGCGGCAATGCAGCTACCATTGGAACTACATCGAGCCGTTGGAAATGAATGGCAGCCGTTTTAATGAGTGTCTCTGGTGGCGTTTTTGCAGCAATGCAGCTACCATTGGAAATGTAATAAGCCGTTGGAAATGAATGGCTGCCAATTTAATGAGTGCCCTTCGGTGGCGTTCTTGCGACAATGCAGCGACTATTGGAAATACATCCAGCCGTTCGAAAAATATGCCCGCCAATTTAATGAGTGCCCTCCGGTGGCGTTCTTGCGGCAATGCAGCTACCATTGGAAATACATCGAGCCGTTGGAAATGAACGGCCGCCAATTTAATGAGTTCCCTCCGGTTGTTTTTTGCGGCAATGCAGCTACCATTTGAAATACATCCAGCCATTCAAAACTAACGGCCGCCGATTTAATGAGTGCCCTCCCCTGGCGTTTTTGCGGCAATGCAGCTACTATTGGAATTACATCGAGCCGTTGGAAATGAACGGCCGCCGATTTAATGAGTGCCCTCCGGTGGCGTTTTTGCGGCAATGCAGCTACTATTGGAAATACATCGAGCCGTTGGAAATGAACGGCCGCCGATTTAATGAGTGCCCTCCGGTGGCGTTTTTGCGGCAATGCAGGTACAATTGGATATACATCCAGCCATTCGAAATGAACGCCCGCCGATTTAGTGAGTGCCCTCCGGTGGCGTTTTTGCGGCAATGCAGCTACCATTGGAAATACATCGAGCTGTTGGAAATGAACATCTGCCGATTTAATGACTGCCCTCCGGTCGCTTTTTGCGGCAATGCAGCTACCATTGGAACTACATCGAGCCGTTGAAAATGAATGGCAGCCATTTTAATGAGTGTCTCTGGTGGCGTTTTTGCAGCAATGCAGCTACCATTGGAAATGTAATAAGCCGTTGGAAATGAATGGCCGCCAATTGAATGAGTGCCCTCCGGTGGCGTTCTTGCGGCAATGCAGCTACCATTTGAAATACATCCAGCCATTCAAAATGAACGGCCGCCGACTTAATGAGTGCCCTCCGGTGGCGTTTTTGCGGCAATGCAGCTACTGTTGGAATTACATCGAGCCGTTGGAAATGAACGACCGCCGATTTAATGAGTGCCCTCCGGTGGCGTTCTTGCGGCAATGCAGCTACCATTGGAAATACATCGAGCCGTTTGAAATTAACCGCCGCCGATTTAATGAGTGCCCTCCGGTGGCGTTTTTGGGGCAATGAAACTACCATTGGAAATTCGTCAAGCTGTTCGAAAAGAACAGCCGCCGATTTAATGAGTGCCCTCCGGTGGCGTTCTTGCGGCAATGCAGCTACCATTGGAAATACATCCAGCCGTTGGAAAAGAACGGCCGCCAATTTAATGAGTGCCCTCCGGTGGCGTTCTTGCGGCAATGCATCTACCACTGGAAATACATGCAGCCGTTCGAAATTAACGCCCACCGATTTAATGAGTGCACTTCGGTTGCGTTTTTGGGGCAATCTAGCTAGCTTTAAAAATACATTTAGCCTTTGGAAATGAACGGCCGCCAATTTACTGAGTGCCCTCCAGTGGTGTTCTTGCGGCAATGCAGCTTCCATTGGAAATACATCCAGCCGTTCGAAATTAACGCCCACCGATTTAATGAGTGCACTTCGGTTGCATTATTGCGGCAATGCAGCTACCAATGGAAATACATCGAGCCGTTGGAAATGAACGGCATTTGATTTAATGAGTGCCCTCCGATGGCGTTTTTGCAGCAATGCAGCTACCATTGGAAATACATCGAGCCGTTGTAAATGAACGGCAGCCGATTTAATGAGTGCCCTGGGTGGCGTATTTGCGGAAATGCAGCTAGCATCGGAAATACATCGAGCCGTTTTAAATGAACGGCAGCCGATTTAATGAGTGCCCTGGGTGGCGTATTTGCGGCAATGCAGCTACCATCGGAAATACAATGAGCCGTTGGAAATGAACGGCAGCCGATTTGATGAGTGCCCTCCGGTGGCATTCTTACGGCAATGCAGCTACCATTGGAAATACATCCAGCCGTTCGAAATGAACGCCTGCCAATTTAATGATGCACACCGGTGGCATTTTTGGGGGAATGCAACTACCTTTAAAAATACATTGAGCCGTTAGAAATGAACTGCCGCCAATTTAATGAGTGCCCTTCGGTGGCGTTTTTGCGGCAATGCAGCTACCATTGGACATACATCCAACCATTCGAAATGAACGGCCGCCGATTTAATGAGTGCCCTCCGGTGGCGTTTTTGCGGCAATGCAGCTACGATTGGAAATACATCGAGCCGTTGGAAATTAACAGCCGCCGATTTAATGAGTGCCCTCCGGTCGCTTTTTGCGGCAATGCAGCTACCATTGGAAATACATCGAGACGTTGGAAATGAATGGGAGCCGATTTAATGAGTGTCTCCGGTGGCGTTTTTGCAGCAATGCAGCTACCATTGGACATACATCCAACCATTCGAAATGAACGGCTGCCGATTTAATGAGTGCCCTCCGGTGGCGTTTTTGCGGCAATGCAGCTACGATTGGAAATACATCGAGCCGTTGGAAATTAACAGCCGCCGATTTAATGAGTGCCCTCCGGTCGCTTTTTGCGGCAATGCAGCTACCATTGGAAATACATCGAGACGTTGGAAATGAATGGCAGCCGATTTAATGAGTGTCTCCGGTGGCGTTTTTGCAGCAATGCAGCTACCATTGGAAATACAATAAGCCGTTGGAAATGAACGGCTGCCAATTTAATGAGTGCCCTTCGGTGGCGTTCTTGCGGCAATGCAGCTACCATTGGAAATACATCGAGCCGTTGGAAATGAAATGCCACCAATTTATTGAGTGCCCTCCCGTTGCTTTTCGCGGCAATGCAGCTACCATTGGAAATACATCCAGCCATTCGAAATAAACGTCCGCCGATTTAATGAGTGCCCTCTGGTGGCGTTTTTGCGGCAATGCAGCTACTATTGGAAATACATCGAGCCGTTGGAAATGAACGGCCGCCAATTTAATGAGTGTTCTCCGGTGGCGTTTTTGGGGCAATGCAGCTACCATTGGAAATACATCCAGCCGTTCGAAATGAACGCCCACCGATTTAATGAGTGCACTCCGGTTGCGTTTTTGGGGCAATGCAGCTACCTTCAAAAATACATTGAGCCGTTAGAAATGAACGGCCGCCAATTAAATGAGTGCCCTCCGGTGGCGTTTTGGCGGCAATGCAGCTACCATTGCAAATACATCGAGCCGATGGAAATGAACGGCCGCCGATTTAATGAGTGCCCTCCGGTGGCGTTTTTGGGGCAATGCGGCTACCATTGGAAATACATCCAGCCGTTGGAAATGAACGGCAGCCGATTTACTGAGTGTCTCCGGTGGCGTTTTTGCAGCAATGCAGCTACCATTGGAAATGTGTTGGGAAAGATATCAGTGACTATGCTGGGTGAATAAACAGACTGGTTTGCACAATGTTCCTCCACCTAACTTGTTGTTCAGAATGCGGCAGGTAGACTTTTGACTAAGACCAAAAAGTTTGAGCATATTACTCCTGTATTGGCCAACTCTCACTGGCTCCCAGTCCACTTAAGATGTGACTTTAAGGTTCTCTTATTAACATATACATGTTTGCATGGGCTTGCACCCTCTTATCTCTCAGATTTGATTTCCCCCTATGTTCCTGCACGGAGTCTGCGCTCGGAAAATGCCGGTCTAATTGTGACTCCGAGAGCCAAGAAGTCTGCGGGCTCGAGAGCGTTCTCCATCCGGGCCCCGGTGTTATGGAACGCCCTGCCTCTGGAGATAAGATCTGCAACCTCAACGGAAGTTTTTAAATCGAGGCTTAAGACACACTTCTATTCCAAAGCATTTGATTGATGCCCACCTCATATTCTGTATTGGCCTGTCTTTTTCCGACGCCTGCCTGGCTGATACGAAGGAGAAGGATGATTGGGGATGGGTCAGCGGACCGGCGTCTGACATGCAGCATGTCAACCCCTGCATTTACCAGCTGGCAGAGACGGGAGGCAGCGTCATGGCCGTCATAGACTTTCTGGACTGGTTTGCAGGCTGGGGGCGTTGTTGATTTCATGCACTTTCCGGACATTTTAAACATCTTACCTAATGTTTACTATTATGTGTACAGTAATACTAATTGTAATTCACCCTGGTCAATCCTGGAAGGGGGATTACCACATGTGAGGTCCTTTCTCAAGGTTTCTCTTTTCTCCTCACACTGAGGTTTTTGAGTTTTTCCTTGCCCGCATGCTGGTTTAAGATCAGGTAATTGTGTAATTTTGTAACTGTAATCCTGTGCAGTCCTTTGAGACATTTTTTTCATTAAGGGCTATTTAAATAAATTTGACTTGACTTGACTAGCACAAAGTGATGGGTGTCTTTAAAGGCATTGATACCTTACCCCGCCCTCCATGCATACAAATGTCCAGGAGTATTCTGCAGTCCCTCGAAAATAAAGAGGCCATCAACAATAACATGTGAGAATGTTATCAATTTGAGAAACTGCCAGTCGGATCATGCACAGCTGAGACAACCCTAAAAAGAAGCACTATTGAGAAAACAAAACATCAGTGCAACTTTTGAGGACATCACAGTTTGCTAAAAACATTGTGCAAGTTGTGCAGTTGCATTTAGAAAGTAGTGCGGTTTGATGTTGTTCAGTTCATAGCTCAAGCCTGTGTTATTACCCCAACAAGTAGCACTTACAATTGCATGTATTAAAGTCAGTGCCCTTGTAGGGTGAGTAAACAGACTGGTCGACACAATGACCCTCCAGCTAACTTTTTGTGTATAATGAATTGATGGGTGTCTTTAAAGTCATTGCAACCTTACCCCGCCCTCCATGTATACAAATGTCCAGGAGTAATCTGAAGTCCCTCAAAAATAAAGAGGCCATCAACAATAACATGTGAGATTATTATCAATCTGAGAAACGTGCCCCGCCCTCCATGCATACAAATGTCCAGGAGTATTATGCAGCCCCTCAAACATTGAGTGGCCATCCACACGATTCTTTCTGATTGTTGTCAATCAGAGAAACCCACCCATTGGATCATTTGCAGCTGAGACAAACCCAAAACAAGGCACTGGTGCGTCAACATGACATAAACAATAGCAATAACTGCAGAGGCCATCAACACAAGGTGTGAGATTGTCTTTAATCGGAAACAGCCACCCGTTGGATCATTCAAAGCTGAGACAACCCCAAAATGAAGCACTTATGAGAATAAAAAACATCAGTGCAACTTTTCAGGACATCACAGTTTGCTAAAAACATTATCCAAGTTATGCAGTTGCATTTAGAGAGTAGTGCCGTTTGATGTTGTTGGGCTCGATAACCTTCCATGCCTGTGCTATGACCCCAACAGGTAGCACTTACAATTGCACGGATTAAAGTCAGTGCCCTTGTAGGGTGAGTAAACAGACTGGTCGACACAATGACCTTCCAGCTAACTTAGTGTGTAGCATGAATTGATGAGTGTCTTTAAAGTCATTGCAACCTTACTCACCCTCCATGCAATCAAATATCCAGGAGTATTATGCAGCCCCTCGACCATTGAGTGGCCATCAACACGAAGCTTTGAGATTGTTATTAATTGAAAAAAAACCAACCCATTGGACCATGCACAGCTGAGACAGCCCCAAAAAGAAGCACTTATGAGACTACAAAACATCAGTGCATATTTTGAGGACATCACAGTTTGCTTAAAACATCCAAAATATGCAACTGCATCTAGCGAGTAGTTCTTCCTTAAAAGACAGTAAAGCAGAGTTTTCATGAATGGGGGAAGGAAGTCGTGTGTAAAAGTGACTTAAACCAAAGCACTTACCACAGCAATAGTTTAAGTCAGTGCTTCCAGTCGGGTTGTGGTAATCAAAAATGAGATCAGCTCTTACACAGAGGAAATCCCTGCAGTGTGTGGAAAGCTTGTGAGATGAACACCTTCACTTGTGGTCAATTGAAACCTGTCACAGAAGAAGACATTTTCATTTCCGACCAGTCCTTGTACAAAGACAACAAAACTACCCCAACAAGAAGAACTTATTATTCTCAAAATACAAACGAGTGCTTTTGTCAGAGCAATTTTGGTTACAAATAAACCAATGGTATTGAAAAAAAACAAAACCGAAAGCACACATTTAAGGCATTTCCATGCTAAATGACCTCTACAAGTGCTGTTTGATGCTGTTCAGCTCATAGCTCATGTCTGTGCTATTGCCCCAACAAGTAGCACTTAGTATTGCATAATTTCAATTCAGTGCTCATGTTGGGTGAAAAAAAAGACTGGTTTGCACAATGTTCCTCCAGCTTACTCGTTGTTTAGCATGAAGTGATGGGTGTCTTTAAAGGCATTGATACCTTACCCCCCCCCCCTTCCATGCACAAAAATGTCCAAGAGTATTCTGCAGTCCCTCGAAAATGTGAAACTGTTATCAATTTGAGAAACCCGCCAGTCGGATCATGCACAGCTGAGATAACCCTAAAAAAGAAGCACTATTGAGAAAACAAAACATCAGTGCAACTTTTGATGACATCACAGTTTGCTAAAAACATTATCCAAGTCATGCAGTTGCATTTAGAAAGTATTGCCTTTTGATGTTGTTCAGTTCATAGCTCAAGCCTGTGTTATTACCCCAACAAGTAGCACTTACAATTGATGTATTAAAATCAGTGCCCTTGTAGGGTGAGTAAATAGACTGGTCGACACAATGACCCTCCAGCTAACTTGTTTTGTAGCATAAATTGATGGGTGTCTTTGAAGTCATTGCAATGTGATTGTTGTCAATCAGAGAAACCCACCCCTTGGATCATTTGCAGCTGAGAAAAAACAAAAAGGAAGCACTTATGAGAATACAAAACATCAATGCAGTTTTTGAGAACATCAGAGTTTGCTAAAAACAAGTTATTCAGCTCCATCTAGCGAGTAATTCTTCCTTAAAAGACAGGTTACCCGAGTTCTCATGAATGGCGGAAGGAACTCGTGCGTAGATATGACCTAAACCAAAGCAATTACCACAGCAATAGTTTAAGTCAGTGTTTCCAGTCGGGTTGTGGTAATCAAAAATGAGATCAGCTCTTACACATTGGAAATCCCTGCAGTATGTGGAAAGCTTGTGAGATGAACACCTTCACTCGTGGTCAATTGAAACCTGTCACAGAAGAAGACATTTTCATTTCTGACCAGTCCTTGTACAAAGACAACAAAACTACCCCTAGAAGAAGCACTTATTATTCTCAAAATACAAACAAGTGCTTTTGTCAGAGCAATTTTGGTGACAAATGAACCAATGGAATTGAAGTAAAACAAAACAAAAAGGACACATTTAAAGCATTTCCATGCTAAATAACCTCTACAACTGCTGTTTGATGCCCAAAAGAAAGCACTTATGAGAATACAAAACATCAGTGCAACTTTTGAGAACATCAGAATTTGCTAAAAACAAAATATGCAGCTCCATCTAGCGAGTAATTTGTCGTTAAAAGAAAGCTTAGCCGAGATTTAATGATTTAGACAAGGCACTGTTGCCCTCCATGCATTCAAATATCCAGGAGTATTATGCAGCCCCTCGACCGTTGAGTGGCCATCAACACGAAGCTTTGAAATTGTTATTAATTGAAAAAAAAACCACCCGTTGGATCATGCACAGCTGAGACAACTGCACTTATGTTACTACAAACATCAGTGCAACTTTTGAGGACATCAGTTTGCTAAAAACAAGTTATGCAGCACCATCTAGCGAGTAATTCTTCCTTAAAATACAGCTTAGCCGATATTTCATGACTTAGGCAAGGTACTGGTGCGTCAACATGACACAAACAATAGAAATAACTGCAGAGGCCATCAACACAAGGTTTGAGAATGTCTTTAATCGGAAAAACCCACCCGTTGGATCATGCAAAGCTGAGACAACCCCAAAATGAAGCATTTATGAGAATAAAAAAACATCAGTGCAACTTTTGAGGACATCACAGTTTGCTAAAAACATTATCCAAGTGATGCAGTTATATTTAGACAGTAGTGCCGTTTGATGTTGTTCGGCTCGATAACCTTCCTGTGCTATTACCCCAACAAGTAGCACTTACTTGTTACTTGCATGGATTAAAGTCAGTGCCCTTGAAGGGTGAGTAAACAGACTGGTCGACACAATGACCCTCCAGCTAACTTGTTGTGTAGCAACTGATGGTTGTCTTTAAAGTCATTGCAACCTTACCCCGCCCTTCATGTATACAAATGTCCAGGAGTAATCTGAAGTCCCTCAAAAATAAAAAGGCATCAAAAATAACATGTGAGATTATTATCAATCTGGGAAACGTGCCCCGCCCTCCATGCATACAAATATCCAGGAGTATTATGCAGCACCTCAAACATTGAGTGGCCATCCACACGATTCTTTCTGATCGTTGTCAATCAGAGAAACCCACCCATTGGATCATTTGCAGCTGAGAGAAACCCAAAAGGAAGCACTTATGAGATTACAAAACATCAGTGAAACTTTTGAGAACATCAAAGTTTGCTAAAAAAAAGTTATGCAGCTCCATATAGCGAGTAATTCTTCATTAAAAGAAAGCTTAGCCGAGATTTCATCACTTAGGCAAGGCACTGGTGCGTCAACATGACATAAACAATAGCAATAACTGCAGAAGCCATCAACACAAGGTTTAAGATTGTCTTTAATCGAAAAAACCCACCCGTAGGATCATGCAAAGCTGAGACAACCCCAAAATGAAGCACTTATGAGAATAAAAAACATCAGTGCAACTTTTGAGGACATCACAGTTTGCTAAAAACATTATCCAAGTTATGCAGTTGCATTAAGAGAGTAGTGCTGTTTGATGTTGTTCAGCTTGATAACCTTCCATGCCTGTGCTATTACCCCAACAAGTAGCACTTACAATTGCATGGATTAAAGTCAATGCCCTTGTAGGGTGAGTAAACAGACTGGTCGACACAATGACCCTCCAGCTAACTTGTTGTGAAGCATGAATTGATGGGTGTCTTTAAAGTCATTGCAACCATACCCCGCCCTCCATGCATTCAAATATCCAGGAGTATTATGTAGCCCCTCGACCTCTGAGTGGCCATCAACAGGACACAGGTGCGGACACAACCTGAGTTCTTTTTAATGGGGGGGTGAACATAAAGTGCTCCAATGGAGAAAGGACAACATCAAAAAATCCAATCAAGGTAAAGGCAGGTCTGACCAAATGTAGTGCTTACAGCTTCCGCTGGATAGTCGGTGGTCACTGCTTTCAAGTGCTCATCGTAGTAATTAATTGAGTCAGCATCCAACTGACCGTCTTATGTTTTTTCCCCAAGATTTTACCTTTTCTTGCTTTTTCCTATTCTTCTCACGTTTTTATTCAGCTCCTTTCTTTTGCCTTCTTTTTTAATTATTCTATTGCTTAGTTTTTTTTCCAGCTTTTTCTTTCTTTTTAATTTTGTTATTATTTTGATTGATTTTTTTTCTTCTTTTTTTCAAATTGCTCTCACCACTACATAAATATTTTTTTGGGTTGTCAGAGCAAGTCCGTGGGTGGGACACGGCCTTTGCACCTCCTTCGCCCTTGGTAAAGCTCCTGTTCTTGTGTCATGCACATAACTCTGTTGACTGTTATAAAGCGCATCCACTGCGGTGCTTTATTCTCTTTGAGAGATGCTTCTGGTGTTACATCTCTTTTGTGTATTGATAACATTTATTCAATTATTTTAAATAATGAAGCCTAATATCAACAGTTGCTGGAGTCCCCAAATATATATATATATATATATATATATATATATATATATATATATATATATATATATATATATATATATATATATACCGTAAATTCCGGAATATAAGCTGCTACTCTTTTCCCAAACTTTCAACCCTGCAGCTTATTCAGTGATGCGGCCAATTTATGAAATTTTTCTAACGGCTGCCAGCGACGCTCGAGTACAAAAGGTAAGATTTAGACCGTTATAATATATGCCCCGAGGAAGACTGCAACTTCTTGGCTTTTGCACAAATTAAATTAGCGTAAACATACCCTCATCATGCAAAATGCAAAAAGAAAGGCACATGACGCAGCTTTCAAGCTAAAAGCAATCAAGCAGTCCGATAAAGAAGGAAACAGAGCTACTGCACGTAAACTTTACCAGACCCGTTTCCTGTGTTGCGAGCGTGTTGCTAGCGTGTTTTGGAATAAGGGAGCGTGGGACGACGTCGAAATGACAAAGTTTCTTTCCGACACCGAGGAAGACGACTTTGATGAAATGATCTGCATTTATACAGCGCTTTTCAAGTCAAAAGCACTTTACAGTGTGCTTCACATTTTCCCAATAGTGGCCGTGCAGCCATATAAGGCGCTAACCTGCTTATTGCGGGCTTTAGGGGTTCAGTGTCTTACCCAAGGACACTTCGACATGTAACACTGAGGAGCCGGGATTCGAACTGCGATCTCTTGATCCCAAGGTGAGCTCTCTACCCCCTGAGCCACTGCCGCCCCATGATGGCTTCAGTTCTAAGGAGGAAGATTAAATTAAATTTGGAAATATACATGTTTTTCCTTGGATTACTTTAGACAGGACCCGGACTCTGCAGGTCTGCATCAAACCTTAAGTACGGGTATCATTTTCCGTTCATTTTGCTGGCTGTGATTTTTGGACTGTGTACTTTAATGAAGGACATTTAGTCTCAATCGCGGGACTTAAAGTCGGGTTTGGGTTCGCATGCGGCTTGTATACAGGTGCGGCTTGTGTAAGTACAAAATCGGTTTTCCTCTTAAAATGTGGTGGGTGCGACTTATAATCAGGTGCGCTCTATAGTCAGGAATTTACGGTATATTTATATATATATATATATATATATATATATATATATATATATATATATATATATATATATATATATATATATATAAACAGGCTTGGGGAGTAACATAATACATGTAACGGTAAATACCTGTTGGGACTTATTTTCATTTTATTTCTGTCAAATTTTATGTTGGTTTGGCCGGAGTTAAAAGACATTAACGCCAGGTAAGAAAGATTACCAGGTGTTGTGACTCATTTCATTTGCAGATAGGCTTGGGGAGTAACGTAATACATGTAACGGTAAAAACCGGTTTGGACTCATTTTCATTTTGTTTCTGTCAAATTTTATGTTAGTTTTGCCGGAGTTAAAAGACATTAACGCCAGGTAAGAAAGATTACAAGGTGTTGTGACTCATTTCATTTGCAGGCAGGATTGGGGAGTAACGTAATACATGTAACGATAAATACCGGTTTGGACTTATTTTCATTTTGTTTCTGTCAAATGTGATGTTAGTTTTACCAGAGTTAAAAGACATTAACGCCAGGTAAGAAAGATTACCAGGTGTGGTGACTCATTTAATTTGCAGGCAGGCTTGGGGAGTACCGGACTACATGTAACGGTAAAAACCTGTTTGGACTTATTTTCATTTTGTTTCTGTCGAATTTTATGTTAGTTTTGCCGGAGTTGATTAACGCCATGTGAGAAAGATTACCAGGTGTTGTGACTCATTTCATTTGCAGGCAGGCTTGGGGAGTAACGTAATTCCTTGTAACGGTAAATACCGGTTTGGACTTATTTTCATTTTGTTTTTATCAAATTTGATGTTAGTTAAAAGACATTAACTCCAGGTAAGAAAGATTACCAGGTGTTGTGACTCATTTCATTTGCAAGGAAGGCTTGGGGAGTAATGTAATACATGTAACGGTAAAAACCTGTTGAGACTCATTTTCATTTTGTTTCTGTCAAATTTTATGATAGTTTTGCCGGAGTTGAAATACATTAACGCCAGGTAAGAAAGATTACAAGGTGTTGTAACTCATTTCGTTTGCAGGCAGGCTTGGGGAGTAACGTAATACATGTAACGGTAAATACCGGTTTGGACTCATTTTCATTTTGTTTCTGTCAAATTTAATGTTAGTTTTGCCGGAGTTAAAAGACATTAACGCGAGGAAAGAAAGATTACCAGGTGTGGTGACTCATTTAATTTGCAGGAGGGCTTGGGGAGTAACGGACTACATGTAACGGTAAATACCTGTTTGGACTTATTTTCATTTTGTTTCTGTCAAATTTTATGTTAGTTTTGCAGTAGTTGATTAACGCCATGTGAGAAATATTACCAGGTGTTGTGACTCATTTCATTTGCAAGGAAGGCTTGGGGAGTAACGTAATACATGTAACGATAAATACCTGTTTGAAATTATTTTAATTTTGTTTCTGTCAAATGTTATGTTAGTTTTGCCAGAGTTGAAAGACATCAACGCCAGGTGAGAAAGATTACCAGGTGTTGTGACTCATTTCATTAGCAGGCAGGCTTGGGAAGTAACGAAATACATGTAACAGTAAATACCGGTTTGGACTTATTTTCATTTTGTTTCTGTCAAATTTGATGTTAGTTTTGCCGGAGTTAAAAGACATTAACGCCAGGTAAGAAAGATTACCAGGTGTGATGACTCATTTCATTTGCAGGCAGGCTTGGGGAGTAACATAATACATGTAACGGTAAAACCCTGTTAGGACTCATTTTCATTTTGTTTCTGTCAAATTTTATGTTAGTTTTGCCGGAGTTGAAAGACATTAACGCCAGGTAAGAAAGATTACAAGGTGTTGTGACTCATTTCATTCGCAGGCAGGCTTGGGGAGTACTGTAATACATGTAACGGAAAATACTGGTTTGGACTTATTTTCATTTTGTTCCTGTAAAATTTGATGTTAGTTTTGCCAGATTCAAAAGACATTAACGCCAGGTAAGAAATATTACCAGGTGTTGTGACTCATTTCATTTGCAAGGAAGGCTTGGGAAGTAAGGTAATACATGTAACGGTAAATACCTGTTTGGACTTATTTTCATTTTGTTTCTGTCGAATTTTATGTTAGTTTTGCCGGAGTTGAAAGACCTCAACGCCAGGTGAGAAAGATTACCAGGTGTTGTGACTCATTTCATTTGCAGGCAGGCTTGGGGAGTAACGTAATACATGGAATGGTAAATACTGGTTTGGACATATTTTCATTTTGTTCCTGTAAAATGTGATGTTAGTTTTGCTGGAGTTAAAAGACATTAATGCCAGGTAAGAAAGATTACCAGGTGTTGTGACTAATTTCATCTGCAGGCAGGCTTGGGGTGTAACGTAATACATGTAACGGTAAATACCGGTTTGGACTTATTTTCATTTTGTTTCTGTCAAATTTGATGTTAGTTTTGCCGGAGTTAAAAGACATTAACGCCAGGTAAGAAAGATTACCAGGTGTTGTGACTCATTTCATTTGCAGGCAGGCTTGGGGAGTAACGTAATACATGTAACGGAAAATACTGGTTTGGACTTATTTTCATTTTGTTTCTGTCGAATTTTATGTTAGTTTTGCCGGAGTTGAAAGACCTCAACGCCAGGTGAGAAAGATTACCAGGTGTTGTGACTCATTTCATTTGCAGGCAGGCTTGGGGAGTAACATAATACATGTAACGGTAAAAACCTGTTAGGACTCATTTTCATTTTGTTTCTGTCAAATTTTATGTTAGTTTTGCCGGAGTTGAAAGACATCAACGCCAGGTGAGAAAGATTACCAGGTGTTGTGACTCATTTCATTAGCAGGCAGGCTTGGGAAGTAACGAAATACATGTAACGGTAAATACCGGTTTGGACTTATTTTCATTTTGTTTCTGTCAAATTTTATGTTAGTTTTGCCGGAGTTAAAAGACATTAATGCCAGGTAAGAAAGATTACCAGGTGTTGTGACTCATTCCATTTGCTGAAGGGCTTGGGGAGTAACGTAATACATGTCACAGTAAACACCTGTTTGGACTCATTTTCATTTTGTTTCTGTCAAATTTTATGTTAGTTTTGCCGGAGTTGAAAGACATTAACGCCAGGTAAGAAAGATTACAAGGTGTTGTGACTCATTTCATTCGCAGGCAGGCTTGGGGAGTACTGTAATACATGTAACGGAAAATACTGGTTTGGGCTTATTTTCATTTTGTTCCTGTCAAATTTGATGTTAGTTTTGCCGGATTCAAAAGACGTTAACGCCAGGTAAGAAAGATTACCAGGTGTGGTGGCTCATTTCATTTGCAGGCAGGCTTGGGGAGTAACGTAATACATGTAACGGTAAAAACCTGTTTGGACTTATTTTCATTTTGTTTCTGTTGAATTTTATGTTAGTTTTGCCGGAGTTGTAAGACATCAACGCCAGGTGAGAAAGATTACCAGGTGTTGTGACTCATTCCATTTGCTGAAGGGCTTGGGGAGTAACGTAATACATGTCATGGTAAAAACCTGTTTGGACTCATTTTCATTTTGTTTCTGTCAAATTTTATGTTAGTTATGCCGGAGTTGAAAGACATTAACGCCAGGTAAGAAAGATTACAAGGTGTTGTGACTCATTTCATTCGCAGGCAGGCTTGGGGAGTACTGTAATACATGTAACGGAAAATACTGGTTTGGACTTATTTTCATTTTGTTCCTGTAAAATTTGATGTTAGTTTTGCCAGATTCAAAAGACATTAACGCCAGGTAAGAAATATTACCAGGTGTTGTGACTCATTTCATTTGCAAGGAAGGCTTGGGAAGTAAGGTAATACATGTAACGGTAAATACCTGTTTGGACTTATTTTCATTTTGTTTCTGTCGAATTTTATGTTAGTTTTGCCGGAGTTGAAAGACCTCAACGCCAGGTGAGAAAGATTACCAGGTGTTGTGACTCATTTCATTTGCAGGCAGGCTTGGGGAGTAACGTAATACATGGAATGGTAAATACTGGTTTGGGCTTATTTTCATTTTGTTCCTGTCAAATTTGATGTTAGTTTTGCCGGATTTAAAAGACGTTAAAGCCAGGTAAGAAAGATTACCAGGTGTGGTGACTCATTTCATTTGCAGGCAGGCTTGGGGAGTAACGTAATACATGTAACGGTAAAAACCTGTTTGGACCTATTTTCATTTTGTTTCTGTTGAATTTTATGTTAGTTTTGCCGGAGTTGAAAGACATCAACGCCAGGTGAGAAAGATTACCAGGTGTTGTGACTCATTCCATTTGCTGAAGGGCTTGGGGAGTAACGTAATACATGTCACGGTAAAAACCTGTTTGGACTCATTTTCATTTTGTTTCTGTCAAATTTTATGTTAGTTTTGCCGGAGTTGAAAGACATTAACGCCAGGTAAGAAAGATTACAAGGTCTTGTGACTCATTCTATTACCAGGCAGGCTTGGGGAGTAATGTAATACATGTAACGGCAAATCCCGGTTTGGACTCATTTTCATTTTGTTTCTGTCATATTTGATGTTAGTTTTGCCAGAGTTAAAAGACATTAACGCCAGGAAAGAAAGATTACCAGGTGTGGTGACTCATTTAATTTGCAGGAGGGCTTGGGGAGTAACGGACTACATGTAACGGTAAAAACCTGTTTGGACTTATTTTCATTTTGTTTCTGTCGAATTTTATGTTAGTTTTGCCGGAGTTGATTAATCAAGGTGAGAAATATTACCAGGTGTTGTGACTCATTTTATTTGCAAGGAAGGTTTGGGGAGTAACGTAATAGATGTAACGGTAAATACCTGTTTGGACTTATTTTCATTTTGTTTCTGTCAAATTTTATGTTAGTTTTGCCGTAGTTGAAAGACATCAACGCCAGGTGAGAAAGTTTACCAGGTGTTGTGACTCATTTAATTTGCAGGCAGGCTTGGCGAGTAACGTAATACATGTAAAGGTAAAAACTGGTTTGGACTTATTTTCATTTTGTTTCTGTCAAATTTGATGTTAGTATTGCCGGAGTTAAAAGACATTAACGCCAGGTAAGAAAGATTACCAGGAGTGGCGACTCATTTCATTCTCAGGCAGGCTTGGGAAGTAACGGACCACATGTAATGGGAGAAACCTGTTTGGACCTAATTTCATTTTGTTTGTCGAATTTGATGTTAGTTTTCCCGGAGTTAAAACATTAACGCCAGGTAAGAAATATTACCAGGTGTTGTGACTCATTTCATTTGCAGGCAGGCTTGGGGAGTAATGTAGAACAATGTTGCTACCATTGGAAATTCATCCAGCCATTCGAAATGAACGGTGACCGATTTAAAGGTGTTTGCTCCAGTGGCGTTTTTGCGGCAATGCAACTACCATTGGAAATACATCCAACCATTCTAAATGAACGGCCGCCAATTTAATAAGTGTCCTCCGGTGGCGTTTTTACGGCAATGCAGCTACAATTGGAAATACATCTCGCCCTTCGAAATGAACAATCGCCGATCTAATGAGTGCTCTCCGATGGCGTTCTTGTGGGTATGCAACTACCATTGGAAATTCATCCAGCCGTTGGAAATGAACGGCCGCCGATCTAAAGGTGTGCCCTCCAGTGGCATTTTTGCGGCAATGCAGCTACTGTTCGGAATATATCCAGCCATTCGAAATGAACGGTCGCTGATTTAATAAATGCCCTCCGGTGGCGTTTTTTGCAGCAATGCAGCTACCATTGGAAATACATCCAGCCGTTGGAAATAAACGGCTGCCGACTTAATGAGAGCCCTCCTGTGGCAATTTTGGGCCAATGCAGCTAGCATTGGAAATACATCGAGCCGTTGGAAATGAAAGGCCGCCGATTTAATAACTTCCCTCCCGTGGCAATTTTTGCGGCAATACAGCTACCATTGGCTATACATCCAGCCGTTCAAAATGAAGGCCCGCCGTTTTAATTAGTGCTCTCCGGACGCGTTTTTGAGGCAATGCAGCTACCATTGGAAATATGTCAAGCCGTTCGAAATGAACTGCTGCCGATTGAATGAGTGCACTCCGGTGGCGTTTGTGCGGCAATGCAGCTACCATTAGAAATACATCGAGCCGTTGGAAATGAATGGCCACCAATTTAATGAGTGCCCTCCGGTGGCGTTTTTGGGGCAATGCAGCTACCATTGGAAATACATCCAGCCGTTAGAAATGAACGGCTGCCGATTTAATGAGTGTCTCCGGTGGCGTTTTTGCAGCAATGCAGCTACCATTGGAAATAAAATGAGCCGTTTGGAAATGAATGGCAGCCGATTTAATGAGTGTCTACGGTGGCGTATTTGCGGCAATGCAGCTACCATTGGAAATAAACCCAGCCGCTTGAAATGAACAGCCATCGATATAATAAGTGCCCTCCAGTGGCGTTTTTGCGGCAATGCAGCTACCATTGGAAATACATCAAGCCGTTGGAAATGAGCGGCCGCAGATTTAATGAGTTCCCTCCAGTGGCGTTTTTGGAGCAATGCAGCTACCATTGGAAATACATCGAGCCGTTGGAAATGAACGGCAGCCGATTAAATGAGTGTCACCGGTGGCGTTTTTGCGGCAATGCAGCTACCATTGGAAATATATCCCGCCGTTTGAAATTAACAGCCGCCGATTTAATGGGTGCCCTCCGTGGCGTTTTTGCGGCAATTGAGCTACCATTGGAAATACTTCGTGCCGTTGGAAATGAACGGCTGCCGATTAAATGAAAGCCCTGGGTGGCATATTTGCGGCAATGCAGCTACCATCGGAAAAACATCGAGCCGTTTGAAATGAACAGCCACCAATTTAATAAATACCCTCCTGTGGGTTTTTTGCGGCAATGCAGCTACCATTGGGAATACATCAAGCCGTTGGAAATGAACGGCCGCCGATTTAATGAGTGCCCTCCGCTGGCGTTTTTAGGGCAATGCAGCTACCATTGGAAATACATCCAGCCGTTGGAAATGAACGGCAGCCAATTTAATGAGTGTGTCCGCTGGCGTTTTTGCGGCAATGCAGCTACCATTGGAAATACATCCAGCCGTTGGAAATGAACGGCTGCTGATTTAATAAGTGCCCTCTGGTGGCATTTTTGGGGCAATGCAAATACCATTGGAAATAGTTTGTGCCGTTGGAAATGAACAGCCACTGATTTAATAAATGCCCTCCGGTGGCGTTTTTGCGGAAATGCAGCTACCATTGGAAATACATCCAGCCGTTCGAAATGAACCACCGCCGATTTAATGAGTTCCCTCCGGTAGCGTTTTTGGGGCAATGAAGCTACCATTGGAAATACGTCAAGCTGTTCGAAATGAACAGCCGCCGATTTGATGAGTGCCCAATGCAGCTACCATTGGAAATACATCCAGCCGCTGGAATTGAACGGCAGCCGATTAAATGAGTGTCTCTGGTGGCGTTTTTGCAGCAATGCAGCTACTATTGGAAATACAATGAGGAGCCATTGGAAATGAACGGCCGCCAATTTAATGAGTGCCCTCCGGTGGCGTTCTTGCGGCAATGCATGTACCAGACATGGGACCAAGTCACACATGTGCAAGTCTCAAGTAAGTCTCAAGTCTTCACCTTCAAGTCCCAAGTAAGTCCCAAGTATTTTTTTCTTGGGCAAGTCAAGTCACAAGTCAAGTCCCGAGTCTTAGATTGCCAAGTCCAAGTCAAGTCACAAGTCATAAAAACAGCGACTCGAGTCGACTCGAGTCCAAGTCACTAAGTCTCAAGTCCCCATGTCTGGCATGTACCATTGGAAATACATGCAGCTGTTCGAAATTAACACCCACCGATTTAATGAGTGCACTCCGGTTGCGTTTTTGGGGCAATCCAGCTACCTTTAAAAATACATTTAGCTGTTGGAAATGAACAGCCGCCCATTTAATGAGTGCCCTCCGGTGGTGTTCTTGCGGCAATGCAGCTTCCATTGGAAATACATCCAGCCGTTCGAAATGAACACCCACCGATTTAATGAGTGCACTCCGGTTGCGTTTTTGGGGCAATGCAGCTACCTTTAAAAATACATTGAGCCGTTAGAAATGAACGGCCTCCAATTAAATGAGTGCCCTCCGGTGGCGTTGTAGCTGCAATTCAGCTTCCATTGGAAATACATCCAGCCGTTGGAAATGAACGGCAGCCGATTGAATGAATGTCTCCGGTGGCGTTTTTGTGGCAATGCAGCTACCATTGGAAATACAATGAGAAGTTGCAAATGAATGGCCGCCAATTTAATGAGTGCCCTCGGTGGCGTTTTTACGGCAATGCAGCTACCATTGGAAATACATCCAGCCGTTGGAAACGAACGGCAGCCGATTTAATGAGTGTCTCCGGTGGCAATTTTGCGGCAATGCAGCTACCATTGGAAATACATCCAGCCATTCAAAAGGAACGGCCGCCGATTTAATGAGTGCGCTCCGGTGGCGTTTTTGCGGCAATGCAGCTACTATTGGAAATACATCGAGCCGTTGGAAATGAACGGCCGTCGATTTAATTAGTGCTCTCCGGTGGCGTTTTTGGGGCAATGCAACGACCATTTGAAAAACTTCGTGCCGTTGGAAATGAATGGCCACCGATTAAATGAGTGCCCTCGGTGGCGTTTTTACGGCAATGCAGCTACCATTGGAAATACATTGAGCCGTTAGAAATGAACGGCCACCAATTAAATGAGTGCCCTCCGGTGGCGTTTTAGCGGCAATTCATCTTCCATTGGAAATACATCCAGCCGTTGGAAATGAACAGCAGCCGATTGAATGAGTGTCTCCGGTGGCGTTTTTGTGGCAATGCAGCTACCATTGGAAATACAATGAGCCGTTGGAAATGAACGGCCGCCAATTTAATGAGTGCCCTCCGGTGGCGTTTTTGGGGCAATGCAACCACCATTTGAAAAACTTCGTGCCGTTGGAAATGAATGGCCACCGATTAAATGAGTGCCCTCTGTGGCGTTTTTACGGCAATGCAGCTACCATTGGAAATACATCCAGCCGTTGGAAACGAACGGCAGCCGATTTAATGAGTGTCTCCGGTGGCGTTTTTGCTGCAATGCAGCTGCCATTGGAAATACATCGAGCTGTTGGAAATGAACGCCCGCCGATTTAATGAGTTTCCTCCAGTGGCGTTTTGGGGCAATGCAGCTACCATTAGATATACATCGAGCCGTTCGAAATTAACCGCCGCCGAATTAATGAGTGCCGTCCGGTGGCGTTTTTGGGGCAATGAAGCTACCATTGGAAATACGTCAAGCTGTTCAAAATGAACAGTCGTTGATTTAATGAGTGCCCTCCGGTGGCATTCTTGCGGCAATGCAGCTACCATTGGAAATACATCCAGCCGTTGGAAATGAACGGCCGCCGATTTAATGAGTGCCCTCCGGTGGCATTTTTGGGGCAATGCAACTACCATTGGAAATAGTTTGTGCCGTTGGAAATGAACGGCCGCCGATTAAATGAGTGTCCTCGGTGGCGTATTTGCGGCAATGCAGCTACCATTGGAAATACATCCAGCCGTTTGAAATGAACAGCCACTGATTTAATAAATGCCCTCCGGTGGCGTTTTTGCAGAAATGCAGCTACCATTGGAAATACATCCAGCCGTTTGAAATGAACCGCCGCCGATTTAATGAGTGCCCTCCGGTAGCGTTTTTGGGGCAATGAAGCTACCATTGGAAATACGTCAGGCTGTTCGAAATGAACAGCCGCCGATTTGATGAGTGCCCTCCGGTGGCGTTTTAGGGGCAATGCAGCTACCATTGGAAATACATCCAGCCGTTGGAATTGAACGGCAGCCGATTTAATGAGTGTCCTCCGGTAGCGTTTTTGGGGCACTGAAGCTACCATTGGAAATACAACAAGCAGTTCGAAATGAACAGCCGCCTATTTAATGAGTGCCCTCCGGTGGCGTTCTTGCGGCAATGCAGCCACCAATGGAAATACATCCAGCCGTTGGATATGAACAGCATTCGATTTATTGAGTGCCCTCCGATGACGTTTTTGCGGCAATGCAGCTACCATTGGAAATACATCGAGCCGTTGGAAATGAACGACAGACGATTTAATGAGTGCCCTCCGGTAGCGTTTTTGGGGCAATGAAGCTACCATTGGAAATACGTCAAGCTGTTCGAAATGAACAGCCTCTGATTTGATGGGTGCCCTCCGGTGGCGTTCTTGCGGCAATGCAGCTAGCATTGGAAATAAGTCCAGCCGTTGTAAATCAACGGCCGCCGATTTAATGAGTGCCCTCTGGTCGCTTTTTTCGCCATTGCAGCTACCATTGGCCATACATCCAGCCGTTCAAAATGAATGCCCGCCCATTTAATTGGTGCCCTCCAGGCACGTTTTTGAGGCAATGCAGCTACCATTGGAAATACGTCAAGCCGTTCGAAATGAACTGCCGCCGATTTAATGAGTGCCCTCCGATGGTGTTTGTGCGGCAATGCAGCTACCATTGGAAATACATCCAGCCATTCGAAATGAACGCCTGCCAATTTAATGAGTGCACAATGGTTGCATTTTTGGGGGAATGCAGCTACGTTTAAAAATACATTGAGCCGTTAGAAATGAACGGCCGCCAATTTAATGAGTGCCCTTCAGTGGCCTTCTTGCGGCAATGCAGCTACTATTGGAAATACATCGAGCCGTTGGAAGTTAACAGCCGCCGATTTAATGAGTGCTCTCTGGTCGCTTTTTGCAGCAATGCAGCTACCATTGGAAATACATTGAGCCATTGGAAATGAATGGCAGCCGTTTTAATTAGTGTCTCTGGTGGCGTTTTTGCAGCAATGCAGCTACCAATGGAAATACAATAAGCCGTTGGAAATGGATGGCTGCCAATTTAATGAGTGTCTCCGGTGGCAATTTTGCGGCAATGCAGCTACCATTGGAAATACAATGAGCCGTTGGAAATGAACGGCCGCCGATTTAATCAGTTCCCTCCGGTGGCGTTTTTGCTGCAATGCAGCTGCCATTGGAAATAGATAGAGCTGTTGGAAACGAACGACAGCCGATTTAATGAGTGTCTCCGGTGGCGATTTTGGGGCAATGAAACTACCATTGGAAATACGTCAAGCTGTTCAAAATGAACAGCCGCTGATTTAATGAGTGCACTCCGGTGGCATTCTTGCGGCAATGCAGCTACCATTGGAAATACATCCAGCCGTTGGAAATGAACGGCTGCCGATTTAATGAGTTCCCTCCAGTGGCGTTTTAGGGGCAATGCAACTACCATTGGAAATAATAATAATAATAATAATTTCCTTCGTATTGTCATTCTTTGTAACAATGTACACAGAAAGAAATGTCGATACACCTGACCCGTTGTAGCGAGTCGATGCAGCCGCAGCCAACAGATGGCGCCGCCATTATACCAATTAGGTATGTCTCGGCCGAGGCGCGAACCAGCGACCTCCCAGTCTCAAATAGTTTGTGCCGTTGGAAATGAACGGCCGCCGATTAAATGAGTGTCCTCCGTGGCGTATTTGCGGCAATGCAGCTACCATTGGAAATACATCCAGCCGTTTGAAATGAACAGCCAGATTTAATAAATGCCTTCCGGTGAGGTTTTTGCGGAAACGCAGCTACCATTGGAAATACATCCAGCCATTCGAAATGAACCGCCGCCGATTTAATGAGTGCCCTCCGGTAGCGTTTTTGGGGCAATGAAGCTACCATTGGAAATACGTCAAGCTGTTCGAAATGAACAGCCGCCGATTTGATGAGTGCCCTCCGGTGGCGTTTTTGGGGCAATGCAGCTACCATTGGAAATACATCCAGCCGTTGGAAATGAACGGCAGCCGATTTAATGAGTGCCTCCGGTGGCGTTTTTGCGGCAATGCAGCTGCCATTGGAAATACAATAAGCCGTTGGAAATGAACGGCAGCCGATTTAATGAGTTTCTCCAGTGGCGTTTTTGCGGCAATGCAGCTACCATTGGAAATACATCCAGCCGTTCGAAATGAACCGCCGCCGATTTAATGAGTGTCCTCTGGTAGCGTTTTTGGGGCACTGAAGCTACCATTGGAAATACATCAAGCAGTTCGAAATGAACAGACGCCGATTTAATGAGTGCCCTCCGGTGGCGTTCTTGCGGCAATGCAGCTACCAATGGAAATACATGGAGCCGTTGGAAATGAACGGCATTCGATTTAATGAGTGCCCTCCGATGGCGTTTTTGCGGCAATGCAGCTACCATTGGAAATACATCGAGCCGTTGGAAATGAACGACAGCCGATTTAATGAGTGTCTCCGGTGGCGTTTTTTTGGCAATGCAGCTACCATTGGAAATACATCGAGCCGTTGGAAATGAACGGCAGCCGATTTAATGAGTGTCTCCCGTGGAGTTTTTGCGGCAATGCAGCTACCATTGGAAATACATTCCGCCGTTTGAGTGCCCTCCGGTAGCGTTTTTGGGGCAATGAAGCTACTATTGGAAATACGTCAAGCTGTTCGAAATGAACAGCCGCCGATTTAATGGGTGCCCTCCGGTGGCGTTCTTGCGCCAATGCAGCTACCATTGGAAATAAGTCCAGCCGTTGGAAATGAACGGCCGCCGATTTAATGAATGCCGTCCGGTCGCTTTTTGCGCCATTGCATCTACCATTGGCCATACATACAGCCGTTCAAATTGAAGGCCCGCCGATTTAATTAGTGCCCTCCAGGCGCGTTCTTGAGGCAATGTAGCTACCATTGGAAATACGTCAAGCCGTTCGAAATGAACTGCCGCCGATTTAATGAGTGCCCTTCAGTGGCGTTCTTGCGGCAATGCAGCTACCATTGGACATACATCCAACCATTCGAAATGAACGGCCGCCGATTTAATGAGTTCCCTCCGGTGGCGTTTTTGCGGCAATGCAGCTACTATTGGAAATACATCGAGCTGTTAGAAATTAACGGCCGCCGATTAAATGAGTGCCCTCCGGTGGCGTTTTTGCGGCAATGCAACTACCAGTGGAAATACATCCAGCCTTTGGAAATGAACGGCTGCCGATTTAAAGTTGTGCACTCCAGTGGCATTTTTGCAGCAATGCAGCTACCATTGGAAATACATCCAGCCATTCGAAATGATCGCCTGCCAATTTAATGAGTGCACACCGGTTGCATTTTCGGGGGAATGCAGCTACCTTTAAAAATACATTGAGCCGTTGGAAATTAACAGTCGCCGATTTAATGAGTGCCCTCCGGTCACTTTTTGCGGCAATGCAGCTACCATTGGAACTACATCGAGCCGTTGGAAATGAATGGCAGCCGTTTTAATGAGTGTCTCTGGTGGCGTTTTTACAGCAAAGCAGCTACCATTGGAAATGTAATAAGCCGTTGGAAATGAATGGCTGCCAATTTAATGAGTGCCCTCCGGTGGCGTTTTTGGGGCAATGCAGCTACCATTGGAAATACATCCAGCCGTTAGAAATGAACGGCTGCCGATTTAATGAGTGTCTCCGGTGGCGTTTTTGCAGCAATGCAGCTACTATTGGAAATAAAATGAGCCGTTTGGAAATGAATGGCAGCCGATTTAATGAGTGTCTACGGTGGCTTATTTGCGGCAATGCAGCTACCATTGGAAATAAACCCAGCCGCTTGAAATGAACAGCCATCGATATAATAAGTGCCCTCCAGTGGCGTTTTTGCGGCAATGCAGCTACCATTGGAAATACATCGAGCCGTTGGAAATGAACGGCAGCCGATTAAATGAGTGTCACCGGTGGCGTTTTTGCGGCAATGCAGCTACCATTGGAAATACATCCCGCCGTTTGAAATTAACAGCCGCCGATTTAATGGGTGCCCTCCGGTGGCGTTCTTGAGGCAATGCAGCTACCATTGGAAATAAGTCCAGCCGTTGGAAATGAACGGCCGCCGATTTAATGAGTGCCCTCCGGTCGCTTTTTGCGGCATTGGAGCTACCATTGGAAATACATCCAGCCGTTGGAAATGAACGGCTCCCGACTTAATAAGAGCCCTCCAGTGGCGTTTTTGGGGCGATGCAGCTATTCTTGGAAATACATCGAGCCGTTGAAAATGAACGGCCGCCGATTTAATGACTGCCCTCCGGTGGCGTTTTTGCGGCAATGCAGCTACCATTGGCCATACATCCAGCCGTTCAAAATGAAGGCCCGCCGATTTAATTAGTGCCCTCCAGGCGCGTTTTTGAGGCAATGCAGTTACCATTGGAAATACGAAAAGCCGTTCGAAATGAACTGCCGCTGATTTAATGAGTGCCCTCCGATGGTGTTAGTGCGGCAATGCAGCTACCATTGGAAATACATCGAGCCGTTGGAAATTAACGGCTGCCGATTTAATGAGTGTCTCCGGTGGCGTTTTTGCAGCAATGCAGCTACCATTGGAAATAAAATGAGCCGTTTGGAAATGAATGGCAGCCGATTTAATGAGTGTCTACGGTGGCTTATTTGCGGCAATGCAGCTACCATTGGAAATAAACCCAGCCGCTTGAAATGAACAGCCATCGATATAATAAGTGCCCTCCAGTGGCGTTTTTGCGGCAATGCAGTTACCATTGGAAATACATCGAGCCGTTGGAAATGAACGGCAGCCGATTAAATGAGTGTCACCGGTGGCGTTTTTGCGGCAATGCAGCTACCATTGGAAATACATCCCGCCGTTTGGAATTAACAGCCGCCGATTTAATGGGTGCCCTCCGGTGGCGTTCTTGAGGCAATGCAGCTACCATTGGAAATAAGTCCAGCCGTTGGAAATGAACGGCCGCCGATTTAATGAGTGCCCTCCGGTCGCTTTTTGCGGCATTGCAGCTACCATTGGAAATACATCCAGCCGTTGGAAATGAACGGCTCCCGACTTAATAAGAGCCCTCCAGTGGCGTTTTTGGGGCGATGCAGCTATTCTTGGAAATACATCGAGCCGTTGAAAATGAACGGCCGCCGATTGAATGACTGCCCTCCGGTGGCGTTTTTGCGGCAATGCAGCTACCATTGGCCATACATCCAGCCGTTCAAAATGAAGGCCCGCCGATTTAATTAGTGCCCTCCAGGCGCGTTTTTGAGGCAATGCAGTTACCATTGGAAATACGAAAAGCCGTTCGAAATGAACTGCCGCTGATTTAATGAGTGCCCTCCGATGGTGTTAGTGCGGCAATGCAGCTACCATTGGAAATACATCGAGCCGTTGGAAATTAACGGCCGCCGATTTAATGAGTGCCCTCCGGTGGCGTTTTTGTGGCAATGCAACTACCATCGGAAATACATCCAGCCGTTGGAAATGAACGGCTGCCGATTTAAAGTTGTGCCCTCCAGTGGCATTTTTGCGGAAATGCAGCTACCATTGGAAATACATCCAGCCATTCGAAATGAACGCCTGCCAATTTAATGAGTGCCCTTTGGTGGCCTTCTTGCGGCAATGCAGCTACCATTGGAAATACATCGAGCTTTTGGAAATTTACAGCTGCCGATTTAATAAGTGCCCTCCGGTCGCTTTTGGCGGCAATGCAGCTACCATTGGAAATACATCCAAACATTCGAAATGAATGGCCGCCAATTTAAATGAGTGCCCTCCGTGGCGTTTTTGCGGCAATTGAGCTACCATTGGAAATACTTCGTGCCGTTGGAAATAAACGGCTGCCGATTAAATGAAAGCCCTGGTTGGCATATTTGCGGCAATGCAGCTACCATCGGAAAAACATCGAGCCGTCTGAAATGAACAGCCACCAATTTAATAAGTACCCTCCTGTGGGTTTTTTGCGGCAATGCAGCTACCATTGGGAATACATCAAGCCGTTGGAAATGAACGGCCGCCGATTTAATGAGTGCCCTCCGGTGGCGTTTTTGGGGCAATGCAGCTACCATTGGAAATACATCCAGCCGTTGGAAATGAACGGCAGCCAATTTAATGAGTGTGTCCGCTGGCGTTTTTGCGGCAATGCAGCTACCATTGGAAATACATCCAGCCGTTGGAAATGAACGGCTGCTGATTTAATAAGTGCCCTCTGGTGGCATTTTTGGGGCAAATGCAACTACCATTGGAAATAGTTTGTGCCGTTGGAAATGAACAGCCACTGATTTAATAAATGCCCTCCGGTGGCGTTTTTGCAGAAATGCAGCTACCATTGGAAATACATCCAGCCGTTCGAAATGAACCACCGCCGATTTAATGAGTTCCCTCCGGTAGCGTTTTTGGGGCAATGAAGCTACCATTGGAAATACGTCAAGCCGCTGGAATTGAACGGCAGCCGATTAAATGAGTGTCTCTGGTGGCGTTTTTGCAGCAATGCAGCTACTATTGGAAATACAATGAGGAGCTATTGGAAATGAATGGCCGCCAATTTAATGAGTGCCCTCCGGTGGCGTTCTTGCGGCAATGCATCTACCATTGGAAATACATGCAGCTGTTCGAAATTAACACCCAACGATTTAATGAGTGCACTCCGGTTGCGTTTTTGGGGCAATCTAGCTACCTTTAAAAATACATTTAGCTGTTGGAAATGAAGGGCCGCCAATTTAATTAGTGCCCTCCAGTGGTGTTCTTGCAGCAATGCAGCTTCCATTGGAAATACATCCAGCCGTTCGAAATGAACACCCACCGATTTAATGAGTGCACTCCGGTTGTGTTTTTGGGGCAATGCAGCTACCTTTAAAAATACATTGAGCCGTTAGAAATGAACGGCCGCCAATTAAATGAGTGCCCTCCGGTAGCGTTTTTGGGGCAATGAAGCTACCATTGGAAATACGTCAAGCTGTTCGAAATGAACAGCCGCCGATTTGATGAGTGCCCTCCGGTGGCGTTTTTGGGGCAATGCAGCTACCATTGGAAATACATCCAGCCGTTGGAAATGAACGGCAGCCGATTTAATGAGTGCCTCCGGTGGCGTTTTTGCGGCAATGCAGCTGCCATTGGAAATACAATAAGCCGTTGGAAATGAACGGCAGCCGATTTAATGAGTTTCTCCAGTGGCGTTTTTGCGGCAATGCAGCTACCATTGGAAATACATCCAGCCGTTCGAAATGAACCGCCGCCGATTTAATGAGTGTCCTCTGGTAGCGTTTTTGGGGCACTGAAGCTACCATTGGAAATACATCAAGCAGTTCGAAATGAACAGACGCCGATTTAATGAGTGCCCTCCGGTGGCGTTCTTGCGGCAATGCAGCTACCAATGGAAATACATGGAGCCGTTGGAAATGAACGGCATTCGATTTAATGAGTGCCCTCCGATGGCGTTTTTGCGGCAATGCAGCTACCATTGGAAATACATCGAGCCGTTGGAAATGAACGGCAGCCGATTTAATGAGTGTCTCCCGTGGCGTTTTTGCGGCAATGCAGCTACCATTGGAAATACAATCCGCCGTTTGAGTGCCCTCCGGTAGCGTTTTTGGGGCAATGAAGCTACTATTGGAAATACGTCAAGCTGTTCGAAATGAACAGCCGCCGATTTAATGGGTGCCCTCCGGTGGCGTTCTTGCGCCAATGCAGCTACCATTGGAAATAAGTCCAGCCGTTGGAAATGAACGGCCGCCGATTTAATGAATGCCCTCCGGTCGCTTTTTGCGCCATTGCATCTACCATTGGCCATACATACAGCCGTTCGAAATGAACACCCACCGATTTAATGAGTGCACTCCGGTTGTGTTTTTGGGGCAATGCAGCTACCTTTAAAAATACATTGAGCCGTTAGAAATGAACGGCCGCCAATTAAATGAGTGCCCTCCGGTAGCGTTTTTGGGGCAATGAAGCTACCATTGGAAATACGTCAAGCTGTTCGAAATGAACAGCCGCCGATTTGATGAGTGCCCTCCGGTGGCGTTTTTGGGGCAATGCAGCTACCATTGGAAATACATCCAGCTGTTGGAAATGAACGGCAGCCGATTTAATGAGTGCCTCCGGTGGCGTTTTTGCGGCAATGCAGCTGCCATTGGAAATACAATAAGCCGTTGGAAATGAACGGCAGCCGATTTAATGAGTTTCTCCAGTGGCGTTTTTGCGGCAATGCAGCTACCATTGGAAATACATCCAGCCGTTCGAAATGAACCGCCGCCGATTTAATGAGTGTCCTCTGGTAGCGTTTTTGGGGCACTGAAGCTACCATTGGAAATACATCAAGCAGTTCGAAATGAACAGACGCCGATTTAATGAGTGCCCTCCGGTGGCGTTCTTGCGGCAATGCAGCTACCAATGGAAATACATGGAGCCGTTGGAAATGAACGGCATTCGATTTAATGAGTGCCCTCCGATGGCGTTTTTGCGGCAATGCAGCTACCATTGGAAATACATCGAGCCGTTGGAAATGAACGGCAGCCGATTTAATGAGTGTCTCCCGTGGCGTTTTTGCGGCAATGCAGCTACCATTGGAAATACATTCCGCCGTTTGAGTGCCCTCCGGTAGCGTTTTTGGGGCAATGAAGCTACTATTGGAAATACGTCAAGCTGTTCGAAATGAACAGCCGCCGATTTAATGGGTGCCCTCCGGTGGCGTTCTTGCGCCAATGCAGCTACCATTGGAAATAAGTCCAGCCGTTGGAAATGAACGGCCGCCGATTTAATGAATGCCCTCCGGTCGCTTTTTGCGCCATTGCATCTACCATTGGCCATACATACAGCCGTTCAAATTGAAGGCCCGCCGATTTAATTAGTGCCCTCCAGGCGCATTTTTGAGGCAATGTAGCTACCATTGGAAATACGTCAAGCCGTTCGAAATGAACTGCCGCCGATTTAATGAGTGCCCTTCAGTGGCGTTCTTGCGGCAATGCAGCTACCATTGGACATACATCCAACCATTCGAAATGAACGGCCGCCGATTTAATGAGTTCCCTCCGGTGGCGTTTTTGCGGCAATGCAGCTACTATTGGAAATACATCGAGCAGTTAGAAATTAACGGCCGCCGATTAAATGAGTGCCCTCCGGTGGCGTTTTTGCTGCAATGCAACTACCAGTGGAAATACATCCAGCCGTTGGAAATGAACGGCTGCCGATTTAAAGTTGTGCACTCCAGTGGCATTTTTGCAGCAATGCAGCTACCATTGGAAATACATCCAGCCATTCGAAATGATCGCCTGCCAATTTAATGAGTGCACACCGGTTGCATTTTCGGGGGAATGCAGCTACCTTTAAAAATACATTGAGCCGTTAGAAATGAACGGCCGCCAATTTAATGAGTGCCCTTCAGTGGCGTTCTTGCGGCAATGCAGCTACCATTGGACATACATCCAACCATTCGAAATGAACGGCCGCCGATTTAATGAGTACCCTCCGGTGGCGTTTTTGGGGCAAATGCAACTACCATTGGAAATAGTTTGTGCCGTTGGAAATGAACAGCCACTGATTTAATAAATGCCCTCCGGTGGCGTTTTTGCAGAAATGCAGCTACCATTGGAAATACATCCAGCCGTTCGAAATGAACCACCGCCGATTTAATGAGTTCCCTCCGGTAGCGTTTTTGGGGCAATGAAGCTACCATTGGAAATACGTCAAGCCGCTGGAATTGAACGGCAGCCGATTAAATGAGTGTCTCTGGTGGCGTTTTTGCAGCAATGCAGCTACTATTGGAAATACAATGAGGAGCTATTGGAAATGAATGGCCGCCAATTTAATGAGTGCCCTCCGGTGGCGTTCTTGCGGCAATGCATCTACCATTGGAAATACATGCAGCTGTTCGAAATTAACACCCAACGATTTAATGAGTGCACTCCGGTTGCGTTTTTGGGGCAATCTAGCTACCTTTAAAAATACATTTAGCTGTTGGAAATGAAGGGCCGCCAATTTAATTAGTGCCCTCCGGTGGTGTTCTTGCAGCAATGCAGCTTCCATTGGAAATACATCCAGCCGTTCGAAATGAACACCCACCGATTTAATGAGTGCACTCCGGTTGTGTTTTTGGGGCAATGCAGCTACCTTTAAAAATACATTGAGCCGTTAGAAATGAACGGCCGCCAATTAAATGAGTGCCCTCCGGTAGCGTTTTTGGGGCAATGAAGCTACCATTGGAGTTTTTGCGGCAATGCAGCTACCATTGGAAATACATCGAGCCGTTGGAAATGAACGGCAGCCGATTTAATGAGTGTCTCCCGTGGCGTTTTTGCGGCAATGCAGCTACCATTGGAAATACAATCCGCCGTTTGAGTGCCCTCCGGTAGCGTTTTTGGGGCAATGAAGCTACTATTGGAAATACGTCAAGCTGTTCGAAATGAACAGCCGCCGATTTAATGGGTGCCCTCCGGTGGCGTTCTTGCGCCAATGCAGCTACCATTGGAAATAAGTCCAGCCGTTGGAAATGAACGGCCGCCGATTTAATGAATGCCCTCCGGTCGCTTTTTGCGCCATTGCATCTACCATTGGCCATACATACAGCCGTTCGAAATGAACACCCACCGATTTAATGAGTGCACTCCGGTTGTGTTTTTGGGGCAATGCAGCTACCTTTAAAAATACATTGAGCCGTTAGAAATGAACGGCCGCCAATTAAATGAGTGCCCTCCGGTAGCGTTTTTGGGGCAATGAAGCTACCATTGGAAATACGTCAAGCTGTTCGAAATGAACAGCCGCCGATTTGATGAGTGCCCTCCGGTGGCGTTTTTGGGGCAATGCAGCTACCATTGGAAATACATCCAGCTGTTGGAAATGAACGGCAGCCGATTTAATGAGTGCCTCCGGTGGCGTTTTTGCGGCAATGCAGCTGCCATTGGAAATACAATAAGCCGTTGGAAATGAACGGCAGCCGATTTAATGAGTTTCTCCAGTGGCGTTTTTGCGGCAATGCAGCTACCATTGGAAATACATCCAGCCGTTCGAAATGAACCGCCGCCGATTTAATGAGTGTCCTCTGGTAGCGTTTTTGGGGCACTGAAGCTACCATTGGAAATACATCAAGCAGTTCGAAATGAACAGACGCCGATTTAATGAGTGCCCTCCGGTGGCGTTCTTGCGGCAATGCAGCTACCAATGGAAATACATCCAGCTGTTGGAAATGAACGGCAGCCGATTTAATGAGTGCCTCCGGTGGCGTTTTTGCGGCAATGCAGCTGCCATTGGAAATACAATAAGCCGTTGGAAATGAACGGCAGCCGATTTAATGAGTTTCTCCAGTGGCGTTTTTGCGGCAATGCAGCTACCATTGGAAATACATCCAGCCGTTCGAAATGAACCGCCGCCGATTTAATGAGTGTCCTCTGGTAGCGTTTTTGGGGCACTGAAGCTACCATTGGAAATACATCAAGCAGTTCGAAATGAACAGACGCCGATTTAATGAGTGCCCTCCGGTGGCGTTCTTGCGGCAATGCAGCTACCAATGGAAATACATGGAGCCGTTGGAAATGAACGGCATTCGATTTAATGAGTGCCCTCCGATGGCGTTTTTGCGGCAATGCAGCTACCATTGGAAATACATCGAGCCGTTGGAAATGAACGGCAGCCGATTTAATGAGTGTCTCCCGTGGCGTTTTTGCGGCAATGCAGCTACCATTGGAAATACATTCCGCCGTTTGAGTGCCCTCCGGTAGCGTTTTTGGGGCAATGAAGCTACTATTGGAAATACGTCAAGCTGTTCGAAATGAACAGCCGCCGATTTAATGGGTGCCCTCCGGTGGCGTTCTTGCGCCAATGCAGCTACCATTGGAAATAAGTCCAGCCGTTGGAAATGAACGGCCGCCGATTTAATGAATGCCCTCCGGTCGCTTTTTGCGCCATTGCATCTACCATTGGCCATACATACAGCCGTTCAAATTGAAGGCCCGCCGATTTAATTAGTGCCCTCCAGGCGCATTTTTGAGGCAATGTAGCTACCATTGGAAATACGTCAAGCCGTTCGAAATGAACTGCCGCCGATTTAATGAGTGCCCTTCAGTGGCGTTCTTGCGGCAATGCAGCTACCATTGGACATACATCCAACCATTCGAAATGAACGGCCGCCGATTTAATGAGTTCCCTCCGGTGGCGTTTTTGCGGCAATGCAGCTACTATTGGAAATACATCGAGCAGTTAGAAATTAACGGCCGCCGATTAAATGAGTGCCCTCCGGTGGCGTTTTTGCTGCAATGCAACTACCAGTGGAAATACATCCAGCCGTTGGAAATGAACGGCTGCCGATTTAAAGTTGTGCACTCCAGTGGCATTTTTGCAGCAATGCAGCTACCATTGGAAATACATCCAGCCATTCGAAATGATCGCCTGCCAATTTAATGAGTGCACACCGGTTGCATTTTCGGGGGAATGCAGCTACCTTTAAAAATACATTGAGCCGTTAGAAATGAACGGCCGCCAATTTAATGAGTGCCCTTCAGTGGCGTTCTTGCGGCAATGCAGCTACCATTGGACATACATCCAACCATTCGAAATGAACGGCCGCCGATTTAATGAGTACCCTCCGGTGGCGTTTTTGCGGCAATGCAGCTACTATTGGAAATACATCGAGCCGTTGGAAATTAACAGTTGCCGATTTATTGAGTGCCCTCCGGTGGCGTTCTTGCGACAATGCAGCGACTATTGGAAATACATCCAGCCGTTGGAAATGAACGGCCGCCGATTCAATGAGTGCCCTCCGGTGGCGTTCTTGCGGCAATGCATCTACCATTGGAAATACATGCAGCCGTTCGAAATTAACGCTCACCGATTTAATGAGTGCACTTCGGTTGCGTTTTTGGGGCAATCTAGCTACCTTTAAAAATACATTTAGCCTTTGGAAATGAACGGCCGCCAATTTACTGAGTGCCCTCCGGTGGTGTTCTTGCGGCAATGCAGCTTCCATTGGAATACATCCAGCCGTTCGAAATGAACACCCACCGATTTAATGAGTGCACTCCGGTTGCGTTTTTGGGGCAATGCATGTACCTTTAAAAATACATTGAGCCGTTAGAAATGAACGGCCGCCAATTAAATGAGTGCCCTCCGGTGGCGTTTTAGCGGCAATGCAGCTACCATTGGAAATACATCCAGCCGTTGGAAATGAACGGCAGCCGATTGAATGAGTGTCTCCTGTGTCGTTTTTGTGTTAATGCAGCTACCATTGGAAATACAATGAGTCGTTGGAAATGAATGGCCGCCAATTTAATGAGTGCCCTCCGGTGGCGTTTTTGCGGCAATGCAACCACCATTTGAAAAACTTCGTGAAGTTGGAAATGAATGACCGCCGATTAAATGAGTGCCCTCGGTGGCGTTTTCATGGCAATGCAGCTACCATTGGAAATACATCCAGCCGTTGGAAACGAACGGCAGCCGATTTAATGAGTGTCTCCAGTGGCGTTTTTGCGGCAATGCAGCTACCATTGGAAATACAATGAGCCGTTGGAAATGAACGGCCGTCGATTTAATCAGTTCCCTCCGGTGGCGTTTTTGCTGCAATGCAGCTGCCATTGGAAACACATCGAGCCGTTAGAAATGAACGCCCGCCGATTTAATGAGTTCTCTCCAGTGGCGTTTTGGGGCAATGCAGCTACCATTGGAAATACATCGAGCCGTTCGAAATTAACCGCCGCCGATTTAATGAGTGCCCTCCGGTGGCGTTTTTGGGGCAATGAAGCTCCCATTGGAAATACGTCAAGCTGTTCGAAATGAACAGCCGCCGATTTAATGAGTGCCCTCCGGTGGCGTTCTTGCGGCAATGCAGCTACCATTGGAAATACAATGAGCCGTTGGAAATGAATGGCCGCCAATTTAATGAGTGCCCTCCGGTGGCGTTTTTGGGGCAATGCAACCACCATTTGAAAAACTTCGTGAAGTTGGAAATGAATGACCGCCGATTAAATGAGTGCCCTCGGTGGCGTTTTTACGGCAATGCAGCTACCATTGGAAATACATCGAGCCGTTAGAAATGAACGGCCGCCAATTAAATGAGTGCCCTCCGGTGGCGTTTTAGCGGCAATGCAGCTACCATTGGAAATACATCCAGCCGTTGGAAATGAACGGCAGCCGATTGAATGAGTGTTTCCGGTGGCGTTTTTGTGTTAATGCAGCTACCATTGGAAATACAATGAGCCGTTGGAAATGAATGGCCGCCAATTTAATGAGTGCCCTCCGGTGGCGTTTTTGGGGCAATGCAACCACCATTTGAAAAACTTCGTGAAGTTGGAAATGAATGACCGCCGATTAAATGAGTGCCCTCGGTGGCGTTTTTACGGCAATGCAGCTACCATTGGAAATACATCCAGCCGTTGGAAACGAACGGCAGCCGATTTAATGAGTGTCTCCGGTGGCGTTTTTGCGGCAATGCAGCTACCATTGGAAATACAATGAGCCGTTGGAAATGAACGGCCGTCGATTTAATCAGTTCCCTCCGGTGGCGTTTTTGCTGCAATGCAGCTGCCATTGGAAATACATCGAGCCGTTAGAAATGAACGCCCGCCGATTTTAATGAGTTCCCTCCAGTGGCGTTTTGGGGCAATGCAGCTACCATTGGAAATACATCGAGCCGTTCGAAATTAACCGCCGCTGATTTAATGAGTGCCCTCCGGTGGCGTTTTTGGGGCAATGAAGCTCCCATTGGAAATACGTCAAGCTGTTCGAAATGAACAGCCGCCGATTTGATGAGTGCCCTCCGGTGGCGTTTTCGGGGCAATGCAGCTACCATTGGAAATACATCCAGCCGTTGGAAATGAACGGCAAACGATTAAATGAGTGTCTCCGGTGGCGTTTTTTGTGGCAATGCAGCTACCATTGGAAATACATCCTGCCGTTCGAAATGAACGTCTACCAATTTAATGATGCACACCGGTTGCATTTTTGGGGGAATGCAGCTAACTTTCAAAATACATTGAGCCGTTAGAAATGAACCGCCACCAATTTAATGAGTGCCTTGGTGGCGTTTTTGCGGCAATGCAGCTACCATTGGACATGCATCCAATCATTCGAAATGAACGGCCGCCGATTTAATGAATGCCCTCCGGTGGCCTTTTTGGGCAATGCAGCTACCATTGGAAATACATCGAGCTGTTGGAAATTAACAGCCGCCGATTTAATGAGTGCCCTCCGGTCGCTTTTTGCGGCAATGCAGCTACCATTGGAAATACATCGTGCCGTTGGAAATGAATGGCAGCCGATTTAATGAGTGTCTCCGGTGGCGTTTTTGCAGCAATGCAGCTACCATTGGAAATACAATGAGCCGTTGGAAATGAACGGCTGCCGATTTAATGAGTGCCCTCCGGTGGCGTTCTTGCGGCAATGCAGCTACCATTGGAAATACATCCAGCCGTTCGAAATGAACAGCCGCCGATTTAATGAGTGCCCTCCGGTGGCGTTATTGCGGCAATGCAGCTACCAATGGAAATACATCGAGCCGTTAGAAATGAACGGCCGCCAATTAAATGAGTGCCCTCCGGTGGCGTTTTAGCGGCAATGCAGCTACCATTGGAAATACATCCAGCCGTTGGAAATGAACGGCAGCCGATTGAATGAGTGTCTCCGGTGGCGTTTTTGTGTTAATGCAGCTACCATTGGAAATACAATGAGCCGTTGGAAATGAATGGCCGCCAATTTAATGAGTGCCCTCCGGTGGCGTTTTTGGGGCAATGCAACCACCATTTGAAAAACTTCGTGAAGTTGGAAATGAATGACCGCCGATTAAATGAGTGCCCTCGGTGGCGTTTTTACGGCAATGCAGCTACCATTGGAAATACATCCAGCCGTTGGAAACGAACGGCAGCCGATTTAATGAGTGTCTCCAGTGGCGTTTTTGCGGCAATGCAGCTACCATTGGAAATACAATGAGCCGTTGGAAATGAACGGCCGTCGATTTAATCAGTTCCTTCCGGTGGCGTTTTTGCTGCAATGCAGCTGCCATTGGAAATACATCGAGCCGTTCGAAATTAACCGCCGCCGATTTAATGAGTGCCCTCCGGTGGCGTTTTTGGGGCAATGAAGCTCCCATTGGAAATACGTCAAGCTGTTCGAAATGAACAGCCGCCGATTTAATGAGTGCCCTCCGGTGGCGTTCTTGCGGCAATGCAGCTACCATTGGAAATACATCCAGCCGTTGGAAATGAACGGCCGCCGATTTAATGAGTGCCCTCCGGTGGCGTTATTGCGGCAATGCTGCTACCAATGGAAATACATCGAGCCGTTGGAAATGAACGGCATTTGATTTAATGAGTGCCCTCCGATGGCGTTTTTGCGGCAATGCAGCTACCATTGGAAATACATCGAGCCGTTGTAAATGAACGGCAGCTGATTTAATGAGTGCCCTGGGTGGCGTATTTGCGGCAATGCAGCTACCATCGGAAATACATTGAGCCCTTTGAAATGAACAGCCACTGATTTATTAAGAACCCTCCGGTGGCGTTTTTAGGGCAATGCAGCTACCATTGGAATTACATCCAAACATTCGAAATGAACGGCCGCCAATTTAAATGAGTGCCCTCCGTGGCGTTTTTGCGGCAATGGAGCTACCATTGGAAATATTTCGTGCCGTTGGAAATGAACGGCCGCCGATTAAATGAGTGCCCTGGGTGGCGTATTTGCGGCAATGCAGGTACCATCGGAAATACATCGAGCCGTTTGAAATGAACAGCCACCGATTTAATAAGTACCCTCCTGTGGGTTTTTTGCGGAAATGCAGCTACCATTGGAAATACATCCAGCCGTTGGAAATGAACGGCAGCCGATTTAATGAGTGTCTCCGGTGAAGTTTTTGCGGCAATGGAGCTACCATCGGAAATACATCCAGCCGTTTGAAATGAACGGCTGCCGATTTAATAAGTGCTCTCCGGTGGCGTTTTTCGGGCAATGCAACTACCATTGGAAATACTTCGTGCCGTTGGAAATGAACGGCTGCCGATTATTTGAGTGTCCTCGGTGGCGTATTCGCGGCAATGCAGCTACCATTGGAATTACATCCAGCCGTTTGAAATGAACAGCCACTGATTTAATAAGTGCCCTCCGGTGGCGTTTTTTGCGGAAATGCAGCAACCATTGGAAATACATCCAGCCGTTCGAAATGAACCGCCGCCGATTTAATGATTGCCCTCCGGTAGCGTTTTTGGGGCAATGAAGCTACCATTGGAAATACGTCAAGCCGTTCGAAATGAACAGCCGCCGATTTGATGAGTGCCCTCCGGTGGCGTTTTCGGGGCAATGCAGCTACCATTGGAAATATATCCAGCCGTTGGAAATGAACGGCAGCCGATTTAATGAGTGTCTCCGGTGGCGTTTTTTGTGGCAACGCAGCTACCATTGGAAATACAATGAGCCGTTGAAAATGAACAGCCGCCGATTTAATGAGTGCCCTCCGATGGCGTTTTTGCGGCAATGCAGCTACCATTGGAAATACATCGAGCCGTTGTAAATGAACGGCATTCGATTTAATGAGTGTCTCTGGTGGCGTTTTTGCAGCAATGCAACTACCATTCGAAATACAATGAGCCGTTGGAAATGAACGGCCGCCAATTCAATGAGTGCCCTCCGGTGGCGTTCTTGCGGCAATGCAGCTACCATTGGAAATACATCCTGCCGTTCGAAATGAACGTCTACCAATTTAATGATGCACACCGGTTGCATTTTTGGGGGAATGCAGCTACCTTTCAAAATACATTGAGCCGTTAGAAATGAACCGCCACCAATTTAATGAGTGCCTTGGTGGCGTTTTTGCGGCAATGCAGCTACCATTGGACATGCATCCAATCATTCGAAATGAACGGCCGCCGATTTAATGAGTGCCCTCCGGTGGCCTTTTTGGGCAATGCAGCTACCATTGGAAATACATCGAGCTGTTGGAAATTAACAGCCGCCGATTTAATGAGTGCCCTCCGGTCGCTTTTTGCGGCAATGCAGCTACCATTGGAAATACATCGTGCCGTTGGAAATGAATGGCAGCCGATTTAATGAGTGTCTCCGGTGGCGTTTTTGCAGCAATGCAGCTACCATTGGAAATACAATGAGCCGTTGGAAATGAACGGCTGCCGATTTAATGAGTGCCCTCCGGTGGCGTTCTTGCGGCAATGCAGCTACCATTGGAAATCATCCAGCCGTTGGAAATGAACGGCCGCCGATTTAATGAGTGCCCTCCGGTCGCTTTTTTTGGCAATGCAGCTACCATTGGAAATACAATGAGCTGTTCGAAATGAACATCCGCCAATTTAATGAGTGCCCTCCGGTGGCGTTCTTGCGTCAATGCAGCTACCATTGGAAATACATCCAGCCGTTCGAAAACAACGCCCGCCGATCTACAGGGAGTGCAGAATTATTTGGCAAGTTGTATTTTTGAGGATTAATTTTATTATTGAACAACAACCATGTTCTTAATGAACCCAAAAGTCTCTTAATATCAAAGCTGAATATTTTGGAAGTTGGAGTGGGGCTTTTTTAGTTTTAGCTATTTTAGGAGGATATCTGTGTGTGCAGGTGACTATTACTGTGCATAATTATTAGGCAACTTAACAAAAAACAAATCTATACCCATTTCAATTATTTATTTTCATCAGGGAAACCAATATAACATCTCAACATTCACAAATATACATTTCTGACATTCAAAAACAAAACAAAAACAAATCAGTGACCAATATAGCCACCTTTCTTTGCAAGGACACTCAAAAGCCTGCCATCCATGGATTCTGTCAGTGCTTTGATCTGTTCACGATCAACATTGCGTGCAGCAGCGACCACAGCCTCCCAGACACTGTTCAGAGAGGTGTACTGTTTTCCCTCCTTGTAAATCTCACATTTGATGAGGGACCACAGGTTCTCTATGGGGTTCAGATCAGGTGAACAAGGAGGCCATGTCATTAGTTTTTCTTCTTTTAGACCCTTTCTTGCCAGCCACGCTGTGGAGTACTTGGATGCGTGTGATGGAGCGTTGTCCTGCATGAAAATCATGTTTTTCTTGAAGGATGCGGACTTCTTCCTGTACCACTGCTTGAAGAAGGTGTCTTCCAGAAACTGGCAGTAGGACTGGGAGTTGAGCTTGAGTCCATCCTCAACCCGAAAAGGCCCCACAAGCTCATCTTTGAGGATACCAGCCCATACCAGTACCCCACCTCCACCTTGCTGGCGTCTGAGGCGGACTGGAGCTCTCTGCCCTTTACCGATCCAGCCACGGGCCCATCCATCTGGCCCATCAAGACTCACTCTCATTTCATCAGTCCATAAAACTTTAGAAAAAATTTTCTTGGCCGAGTCTTGACGTTTCAGTTTGTGTGTCTTGTTCAGTGGTGGTCGTTTTTCAGCCTTTCTTACCTTGGCCATGTCTCTGAGTATTGCACACCTTGTGCTTTTGGGCACTCCAGTGATGTTGCAGCTCTGAAATATGGCAAAACTGGTGGCAAGTGGCATCTTGGCAGTTGTACGCTTGATTTTCTCAGTTCACGGGCAGTTATTTTGCGCCTTGGTTTTTCTGCACGCTTCTTGCGACCCTGTTGACTATTTTGAATGTAACGCTTGATTGTTCAATGATCACGCTTCAGAAGCTTGGCAATTTTAAGAGTGCTGCATCCCTCTGCAAGATATCTCACTATTTTTGACTTTTCAGAGCCTGTCAAGTCCCTCTTCTGACCCATTTTGCCAAAGGAAAGGAAGTTGCCTAATAATTATGCACACCTGATATAGGGTGTTGATGTCATTAGATCACACCCCTTCTCATTACAGAGATGCACATCACCTGATATGCTTAATTGGTAGTAGGCTTTCGAGCCTATACAGCTTGGAGTAAGACAACATGCATAAAGAGGATGTGGTCAAAATACTCATTTGCCTAATAATTCTGCACTCCTTGTACATGAACTGTGAGCTGAACAACATCAAATGGCTCATTTAAAGGTTGTTCAGCATGGAAACACTTTTAATGTGTCCTTTTTGTTTTGTTTTATGTCAATACCACCTGGCTCATTTGTCATTGAAAATTTCTCTGACTTAGGCACTCATTTGTTGTCAGACAACAATAAGTGCTTCTTGTTGGGGCAATTTTGTTGACTTTGTGCAAGGATTGGTCAGAAATTAACATGTTTCTTCAGTGACAGGATTCAATTGTCCACAAGTGAACGTGTTCATCTTACAAGGTGTCTACACACTGCAGGGATTTCCGATCTGATCTCATTTTTAGTTCACACAGCTCTACTGGAAGCACTGACTTAAACTATTTCTGTGGTAAGTTATTTGGTTTAGGTGATGTTTACGCACAAGTGCCTTGCCCCATTCAAGAAAGCTCGGCTAAGCTATCTTTTAAGGAAGAACTACTCGCTAAAAGCCGCTGCATATTTGGGATAATGTTTTTAGCAAACTGTGATGTCCTTAAAAGTTGCACTGATGTTTTTTATTCTCATAAGTGCTTCCTTTTGGGGTGGTCTCAGCTGTGAATGATCCGACGGACGGGTGTTTCTAATTGATAACAATCTCACATGTTATCTTTGATAGCCTCTTTATTTTCGAGGGACTTAAGATTACTCCTGGACATATGTATACATGGAGCGGGTATGGTTTCAATGCTTTTAAAGACACCCATCATATTATGCTACACAACGAGTTAGCTGGAGGAACCTTGTGCAGACCAGTCTGTTTATTCACCCAACAAGGGCACTGTCTTTAATTAATGCAATTGTAAGTGCTACTTGTTGGGGCAATAGCACAGGCATGATCGATGAGCTGAACAACATCAAACGGCTCTTGTAGAGGTCATTTAGCATAGTAACGCCTTAAATGTGTCATTTTTGTTTTGTTTTATTTCAATGCCATTGGTTTATTTGTCACCAAAATTGCTCTGACAAAAGCACTCTGTTGTATTTTGAGAATAGTAAGTGATTTTTGTTGGGGTTGTTTTGTTTTCTTTGTACAAGGACTGGTCAGAAATTAAAATGTCTTCTTCTGTGACAGGTTTCAATTGACTACAAGTGAAGGTGTTCATCTCACAAGCTTTCCACACACTGCAGGGATTTCCTGTGTGCAAGAGCTGATCTCATTTTTTATTACCACAACCCGACTGGAAGCACTGACTTAAACTATTGCTGTGGTAAGTGCTTTGGTTTAGGTCATGTCTACGCACGAGTTCCTTCCCCCATTCATGAAAACTCAGCTAAGCTGTCTTTTAAGGAAGAACTACTTGCTAGATGCAAGTTGCAAGTGATGTTTTGTATTCTCATAAGTGCTTCCTTTTGGGGTAGTCTCAGCTGCAATAGATCCAATGGGTGGGTTTCTCTGATTGACAACGATCAGAAAGAATCGTGTGGATGGCCACTCAATGTTTGAGGGGCTGCATAATACTTCTAGACATTTGTATGCAAGGAGGGCGGGGCACGTTTCTCAGATTTATAATAATCTCACATGTTATTGTTGATGCCTCTTTATTTTTGAGGGACTTCAGATTACTCCTGGACATTTGTATACATGGAGGGGGGGGTAAGGTTGCAATGACTTTAAAGACACCCATCAATTCATGCTACACAAAAAGTAGCTGGAGGGTCATTGTGTTGACCAGTTTGTTTACTCACCCTACAAGGGCACTGACTTTAATACATGCAATTGTAAGTGCTACTTGTTAGGTTAAAAGCACAAGCTTGAACTATGAACTGAAAAACATCAAACGGCACTACTCTCTTAATGCAACTGCATAACTTGGATGTTTTTAGCAAACTGTGATGTCCTCAAAGGTTGCACTGATGTTTTTTATTCTCATAAGTGCTTCCTTTTGGGGTATTCTCTGCTGTGCATGATCCGACTGACGGGTTTTTCTGATTGATAGCAATCTCACAAGTTATCTTTAATGGCCTCTTTATTGTTGAGGGACTTCAGATTACTCCTGGAGATTTGTATACATGGAGGGCGGGTTTGGTTTCAATGCTTTTAAAGACACCCATCATTTCATGCTACAAAACGAGTTAGCTGGAGGAACCTTGCACAGACCAGTCTGTTTATTCACCCAACAAGGACACCGACTTTAATTCATGCAATTGTAAGTGCTACTTGTTGGGGCAATAGCTGAACAACATCAAACAGCTCTTGTAGAGGTCATTTAGCATGGGAAAGCCTTAAATGTGTGATTTTTGTTTGGTTTTGTTTTATTTCATTACTATTAGTTCATTTGACACCAAAATTGCTCTGAGAAAAGCACTCATTTGTGTTTTGAGAATAATAAGTGCTTCTCGTTGGGGAAGTTTTGTTGTCTTTGTACAAGGACTGGTCAGTAATGAAAATGTCTTGTTCTGTGACAGGCTTCAATTGTCCACAAGTGAACGTGTTGATCTCACAAAGTTTCCTCACAATGTAGGGATTTCTTATGTATAACAACTGTTCTCATTATTGATTACCAAAACCTGACTAGAAGCACTGACCTAAACTATTGCTGCGGTGAATGCTTTTGATTGGGTCATGTTGACGCACGAGTGCCCCATTCATTGAAGCTCGGCTTAACTGTCTTTTAAGGAAGAACTACTCGATAGATGCAGCCGCATATTTTGGATGTTTTTTGTGATGTCCTCAAAAGTTGCACTGATGTTTTGTTTTCTCACAAGTACTTCTTTTTTAGGGTTGTCTCAGCTGTGCATGATCCGACTGGCGGGTTCCTCAAATTGATAACATTCTCACATGTTATTGTTGATGGCTTCTTTATTTTCGAGGGACTCCTGAATATTCCTAGACATTTGTATGCATGGAGGGCGGGGTAAGGTATCAATGCCTTTAAAGACACGCATCACTTCATGCTAAACAACGAGTTAGCTGGAGGAACATTGTGCAAACCACTCTGTTTATTCACCCAACATGAGCACTGACTTGTAATTATGCAATAGCAAGTGTTACTTGTTGGGCTAATAGCACAGACATGAGCTATAGGCTGAACAGCATCAAACAGCACTTGTAGAGGTCATTTAGCATGGGAACGCCTTAAATGTGTCCTTTTTGTTTTGTTTTATTTCAATACCATTGGTTCATTTGTCACCAAAATTGCTCTGACAAAAGCACTCGGTTGTATTTTGAGAATAGTAAGTGCTTTTTGTTGTGGTAGTTTTGTTGTCTTTGTACAAGGACTGGTCAGAAATGAAAATGTCTTCTTCTGTGACGGGTTTCAATTGACCACTAGTGAAGGTGTTCATCTCACAAGCTTTCCACACACTGCAGGGATTTCCTATGTGTAAGAGCTGATCTCATTTTTGATTACCACAACCCGACTGGAGGCGCTGATTTAAACTATTGCTGTGGTAAGTGCTTTGGTTTAGGTCATGTCTACGCACGAGTTCCTTCCCCATTTCATGAAAACTCGGCTAAGCTGTCTTTTAAGGAAGAACAACTCGCTAGATGCAAGTTGCATTGATGTATTGTATTCTCATAAATGCTGCCTTTTGGGTTTGTCTCAGCTGCAAATGATCCAATGGGTGGGTTTCTCTGATTGACAACAATCAGAAAGAATCGTGTGGATGGCCCCTCAATGTTTGAGGGGCTGCATAATACTCCTGGACATTTGTATGCATGGAGGGCGGGGCACATTTCTCAGATTGATAATAATCTCACATGTTATTGTTGATGGCCTCTTTATTTTTGAGGGACTTCAGATTACTCCTGGACATTTGTATACATGGAGGGGGGGTAAGGTTGCAATGACTTTAAAGACACCCATCAATTCATTATACACAAAAAGTTAGCTGGAGGGTCATTGTGTCGACCAGTCTGTTTACTCACCCTACAAGGGCACTGACTTTAATACATGCAATTGTAAGTGCTACTTGTTGGGGTAATAACACAGGCTTGAGCTATGAACTGAACAACATCAAACCGCACTACTTTCTAAATGCAACTGCACAACTTGCATAATGTTTTTAGCAAACTGTGATGTCCTCAAAAGTTGCACTGATGTTTTGTTGTCTCAATAGTGCTTCTTTTTTAGGGTTGTCTCAGCTGTGCATGATCCGACTGGCGGGTTTCTCATATTGATAACATTCTCACATGTTATTGTTGATGGCCTCTTTATTTTCGAGGGACTGCAGAATACTCCTGGACATTTGTATGCATGGAGGGCGGGGTAAGGTATCAATGCCTTTAAAGACACCCATCACTTTGTGCTAGTCAAGTCAAGTCAAATTTATTTATATAGCCCTTAATCACAAAAATGTCCCAAAGGACTGCACAGGATTACAGTTACAAAATTACACAATTACCTGATCTTAAACCAGCATGCGGGCAAGGAAAAACTCAAAAACCTCAGTGTGAGGAGAAAAGAGAAACCTCGAGAAAGGACCTCACATGTGGTAATCCCCCTTCCAGGATTGACGAGGGTGAATTACAATTAGCATTACTGTACACATAATAGTAATTATTGGGTAAGATGTTGAAAATGTCCGGAAAGTGCATGACATCAACGACGGCCCCAGCCTGCAAATCAGTCCAGAAAGTCTATGACGGCCATGACGCTGCCTCCCGTCTCTGCCAGCTGGTAAATGCAGCGCTTGACAAGCTGCATGTCAGATGCCGGTCCGCTGACCCACCCCAAATCATCCTTCTCCTTCGTATCAGCCAGGCAGGCGTCGGAAAAAGACAGGACAAAACAGAATATGAGGTGGGCATCAATCATATGCTTTGGAATAGAAGTGTGTCTTAAGCCTCAATTTAAAAACCTCCGTTGAGGTTGCAGATCTTATCTCCAGAGGCAGGGCGTTCTATAACACCGGGGTCCGGATGGAGAACGCTCTCGAGCCCGCAGACTTCTTGGCTCTCGGAGTCACAAGTAGACCGGCATTTTCCGAGCGCAGACTCCGTGCAGGAACATAGGGGGAAATAAAATCGGAGAGATAAGAGGGTGCAAGCCCATGCAAACATTTATATGTTAATAAGAGAACCTTAAAGTCACATCTTAAGTGGACTGGGAGCCAGTGCAAGTTGGCCAATACAGGAGTAATATGCTCAAACTTTTTGGTCTTAGTCAAAAATTTAGCTGCCGCATTCTGAACAACAAGTTAGCTGGAGGAACATTGTGCAAACCAGTCTGTTTATTCACGCAACATAGTCACTGACATCTTTCCCAGCACATTTCCAATGGTAGCTGCATTGCTGCAAAAACGCCACCGGAGACATTCAGTAAATCGGCTGCCGTTCATTTCGAACGGCTGGATGTATTTCCAATGGTAGCCGCATTGCCCCAAAAACGCCACCGGAGGGCACTCATTAAATCTGCGGCCGTTCATTTCCATCGGCTCGATGTATTTCCAATGGTAGCTGCATTCCCGCAAAAAACGCCACCGCAGGGTTCTTATTAAGTCGGTGGCTGTTCATTTCAAACGGCTGGATGTATTTCCTATGGTAGCTGCATTGCCGCAAAAACGCCACCGAGGGAACTCATTTAATCGGCGGCCATTCATTTCCAACGACACGAAGTATTTCCAATGGTAGTTGCATTGACCCAAAAACGCCACCGGAGGGCACTCATTAAATTGGCGGCCGTTCATTTCCAACGGCTCATTGTATTTCCAATGGTAGCTGCATTGCCGCAAAAATGCCACCGGAGACACTCATTAAATCGGCTGGCGTTCATTTCCAAGGGCTGGATGTATTTCCAATGGTAGCTGCATTGCCGTTAAAACGCCACCGGAGGGCACTCATTTAATTGGCGGCCGTTCATTTCTAACGGCTCAATGTATTTTTAAAGGTAGCTGCATTGCCCAAAAAACGCAAACGGAGTGCACTCATTAAATCGGTGGGCGTTCATTTCGAACGGCTGGATGTATTTCCAATGGAAGCTGCATTGCCGAAAGATAGCCACCTGAGGGCACTCATCAAATTTGCGGCCGTTCATTTCCAACGGCTAAATGTATTTTTAAAGGTAGCTGGATTGCCCCAAAAACGCAACCGGAGTGCACTCATTAAATCGGCGGGCGTTTTTTTCGAACGGCTGGATGTACCGTATTTTCCGCACTATATGGCGCACCGTGTTATAAGGCGCACCTTCAATGAATGATATATTTTAAAACTTTTGCCATACATAAGACGCACCCCATTATAAGGCGCTATAAGTGCATGCTGGTTTAAGATCAGGTAATTGTGCAATTTTGTAATTGTAATCCTGTGCAGTCCTTCGAGACATTTTTGTGATTAAGGGCTATTTACGGTAAATAAATGTGACTTGACTTGACTACAGTAGAGAATGTAGTTAAGTTATGCAACCTCTAGATGTTGCCACGCTAAAGGGAATGTCAACAAAACATTCAAAAAGGTCAAACTTTATTGTTAACAAACGAAGTCAGCTGGCAGTTGCTGTGAAACAGTAGTTCGAGTACGGATGAATAGATTGCATCTTTTCATAAAACGAAAGCACCAAGTAGGACCACCCCTGAATTCTTTAATATTGAGTTCCTTTGCCAGCGCTGTTGCCTTCATACGTATAGTTATCGTTATCGTAATGACACTTCTGCTTGCCTCTCTTTGTTGAACAACCCACTGTTCAAGTGTCTCCTCTAACTCTGGCCATCTTGCTTTATTGCCACGGAAACTTTGTTGAGTTTTCCTTACTTGGCGGAGCTTATCTTAATCCTTTCTCCACTTCCGTACCATCGATTAATTTATGTTTAACTCTCTCGCTGCCGCACTATTGCGTGACTGATCGCCTTGAGTTTAAACTCGGCGTTGTACGCGTGTCTCTTAACAGGAGCCATTTTTTTTATACAAATGCACGAATGAAAGAGAATCGTTGTTTAATATTTCCCAGTATGCACAGCGCGAAAAATTGAGTCGGCGGCTGTTTCTCGTAGTTGCGAGAAAATTAAACATCTTAAGTGGACTGGGAGCCAGTGCAAGTTGGCCAATACAGGAGTAATATGCTCAAACTTTTTGGTCTTAGTCAAAAGTTTAGCCGCCACATTCTGAACAACAAGTTAGCTGGAGGAACATTGTGCAAACCAGTCTGTTTATTCACGCAACATAGTCACTGAAATCTTTCCCAGCACATTTCCAATGGTAGCTGCATTGCTGCAAAAACGCCACCAGAGGGCACTCATCAAATCGGCGGCTGTTCATTTCGAACGGCTTGACGTATTTCCAATGGTAGCTTCATTGCCCCAAAAACGCTACCGCAGGGCACTCATTAAATCAGCAGCGGTTCATTTCGAACGGCTGGATGTATTTCCAATGGTTGCTGCCTTTCCGCAAAAACGCCACCGGAGGGCACTTTTAAATCAGTGGCTGTTCATTTCAAACGGCACGAAGTATTTCCAATGGTAGTTGCATTGCCGCAAAAACGCCACCGGAGAGCACTTATTAAATCGGCAGCCGTTCATTTCGAACGGCTGGATGTATTTCCGATGGTAGCTGCATTGCCGCAAAAACGCCACCGGAGACACTCATTAACTCGGCTGCCGTTCATTTCCAACGGCTGGATGTATTTCCAATGGTAGCTGCATTGCCGCAAAAAACCCACAGGAGGGTACTTATTAAATCGGTGGCTGTTCATTTCAAACGGATTGATGTATTTCCGATGGTACCTGCATTGCCGCAAATACGCCACCCAGGGCACTCATTTAATCGGCAGCCGTTCATTTCATACGGCACGAAGTATTTCCAATGGTAGCTCCATTGCTGCAAAAATGCCACGGAGGGCACTCATTTGAATCGGCGGCCGTTCATTTCGAATGTTTGGATGTATTTCCAATGGTAGCTGCATTGCCGCAAAAACGCCACCGGAGGGCACTCAATAAATTGGCGGCCGTTCATTTAACGGCTCAATGTATTTTTAAAAGTAGCTGCATTGTCCCAAAAATGCAACCGGAGTGCACTCATTACTGTATGTGTTATTCTCAAATGAGTAACACTTACTAGTGCATAATTTAAAGTCAGTGCCCTCTTTGGGTGAATAAACAGACATGTCAGCACAATGACCCTCCAGCTAATTTCTTGTGTAGCATAAATTGATGGGTGTCAGTGAAACCTTACCCCGCCCTCCATGTATTCAAATATCCCAGAGATCTATACAGCCCCCCAACCATTGAGTGGCCATCAACACGAACCTTTGTGATTGTTAGTAATTGGAAAAGTTGGATCATGCACAGCTGAGACAACCCCAAAAGGAAGCACTTATGAGACTACAAAACATCAGTGCAACTTTGAGGACATCACAGTTTGCTAAAAACATTATCCAAAATATGCAGCTGCATCTAGCGAGTAGTTCTTCCTTATAAGACAGCTCAGCCGAGTTTTCATGAATGGGGGAAGGAACTCGTGCGTAGACATGACTTAAACCAAAGCACTTACCACAGCAATAGTTTAAGTCAGCGCTTCCAGTCGGGTTGTGGTATTCAAAAATGACATCAGCTCTTACACATAGGAAATCCCTGCAGTGTGTGGAAAGCTTGTGAGATGAACACCTTCACTTGTGGTCAATTGAAACCTGTCACAGATGAAGACATTTTCATTTCTGACCAGTCTTTGTACGAAGACAACAAAACAACCCCAATAAAAAGCACTTACTATTCTCAAAACACAACAATTCATTTTGTCAGAGCAATTTTGGTGACAAATGAACGAATGGTATTGAAATAAAACAAAACGAAAAGGACACATTTAAGGCATTTCCATGCTAAATGACCTCTACAAGTGCTGTTTGATGCTGTTCAGCTCATAGCTCATGTCTGTGCTATTGCCCCAACAAGTAGCACTTACTATTGCATAATTACAAGTCAGTGCTCATGTTGGGTGAATAAACAGACTGGTTTGCACAATGTTCCTCCAGCTAACTCGTTGTTTAGCATGAAGTGATGGGTGTCTTTAAAGGCATTGATACCTTACCCCGCCCTCCATGCATACAAATGTCTAGGAGTATTCAGCAGTCCCTCGAAAATAAAGAGGCCATCAACAATAACATGTGAGAATGTTATCAATATGAGAAACCCGCCAGTCGGATCATGCACAGCTGAGACAACCCTAAAAAAGAAGTACTTGTGAGAAAACAAAACATCAGTGCAACTTTTGAGGACATCACAATTTGCAAAAAACATCCAAAATATGCGGCTGCATCTATCGAGTAGTTCTTCCTTAAAAGACAGTCAAGCCGAGCTTTCATGAATGGGGCACTCGTGCGTCAACATGACCCAATCAAAAGCACTTACCGCAGAAATAGTTTAGGTCAGTGCTTCCATTCATGTTGTGGTAATCAAAAATGAGAACTGTTGTTATACATAGGAAATCCCTACATTGTGAGGAAACCTTGTGAGATGAACACGTTCACTTGTGGACAATTGAAGCCTGTCACAGAACAAGTGACTTTCATTACTGACCAGTCCTTGTACAAACACAACAAAACTTCCCCAACGAGAAGCACTTATTATTCTCAAAACACAAATGAGTGCTTTTCTCAGAGCAATTTTGGTGACAAATGAACCAATGGTAATGAAATAAAACAAAACCAAACAAAAAGGACACATTTAAGGCGTTCCCATGCTAAATTACCTCTACAATAGCTGTTTGATGTTGTTCAGCTCATAGCTCATGTCTGTGCTATTGCCCCAACACGTAGCACTTACTATTGCATAATTTCAAGTCAGTGCTCCTGTTGGGTGAATAAACGTACGGGTCTGCACAAGGTTCCTCCAGCTGACTCGTTGTGTAGCATGAAAGTATGGGTGTCTTTAAAGGCATTGAAACCATACCCGCCCTGTATACAAATGTCCAGGAGTATTCTGAAGTCCCTCACCAATAAAGAGGCCATCAACAATAACATGTGAGATTGTTATCAATCTGAAAAACGTGCCCCGCCCTCTATGCATACAAATGTCCAGGAGTATTATGCAGCCCCTCGAACATTGAGTGGGCATCCACACGATTCTTTGATTGTTGTCAATCAGAGAAACCCACCCATTTGATCATTTGCAGCTGAGACAATCCCAAAAGGAAGCACTTATGAGAAAACAAAACACCAGTGCAACTTTTGAGAAAATCAGAGTTTGCTAAAAACAAGTTATGCAGCTCCATCTAGCGAGTAATTCTTCCTTAAAAAGCTTAGCCGAGATTTCATGACTTAGGCAAGGCACTGTTGCGTCAACATGACATAAACAATTGCAATAACTACAGAGGCCATCAACACAAGGTGTGAAATTGTCTTTAATCGGAAAAACCCACCCGTTGGATCATAAAAAAGCTGAGACAAACCCAAAATGAAGCATTTATTAGCATACAAAACATTAGTGCAACCTTTGAGGACATCACAGTTTGCTAAAAATATAATCCAAGTTATGCAATACTATTTAGAGAGTAGTGCCGTTTGATGTTGTTCAGCTCATAGCTCATGCCTGTGCTGTTACCCGCAACAAATAGCACTTACAATTGCATGGATTAAAGTCAGTGCCCTTGTAGGGTGAGTAAACAGACTGGTCGTCACAATGACCCTCCAGCTAACTTGTTGTGTAGCGTGAATTGATGGGTGTCTTTAAAATCATTGCAACCTTACCAAAAATGACATCAGCTGTGATGCATCGGAAATCCCTGCAGTGTTTGGAAACTTTCTGAGATGAACACGTTCATTTGTGGACAATTGAAGCCTGTAACTGAAGATTACATGTTAATTTCTGAAAGTCAACAAAACTGCCCCAACAAGAAGCACTTATTGTTCTCCGAAAACAAATGTCAGAGCAATTTTCAATGACAAATGAGCCAGATGATATTGACATAAAACAAAAACAAACCAAAAGGACACATTTAAAGCGTTTCCATGCTGAACAACCTTCAATTGAGCCATTTGGTGTTGCTCAGCTCACTGTTCATGTCTTTGTTATTGTCCCAACAAGTAGCACTTACTATTGAACAATACTTCCTCAGACCAAGTAAAAAAAATAATTTTATAACAGCAAAACTAAATCAAACATTTGAAAATGTCCATTGATGCACTCAGTACTTGGTTGGGAATCATTTTGCACGGATTACTGCATCAATCCGGCGTGGCATGGAGGCAATCAGCCTGTGGCATTGCTGAGGTGTTATTGATGCCCAGGATGCTTCGATAGCGGCCTTCAGCTCATTTGCATTTGTAGGTCTGGTGTCTTTCATCTTCTTAACTATACCCCACAAATTCTCGATGGGGTTCAGGTCAGGGGAATTAGCAGGCCAATCAAGGACAGTGATGCCATGGTCAGTGCACCAGTTACTGGTGGTTTTGGCACTGTGGGCAGGTGCCAGATCATGCTGGAAAATGAAATACTCATCTCCATGGAGTTTTTCAGCAGATGGAAGCATGTAGTGCTCTAAAATCTCTTGGTACACAGTTGCATTTACTCTGGACTTGATGAAACACAGTGGACCAACACCAGCAGCTGACATGGCTCCCCAAACCATTGCTGACTGTGGGAACTTCACACTGGATTTCAAGCAACTTGGATTTTGCTCTTCTCCAGCCTTTCTCCAGACTCTGGCGCCTTGACTTCCAAATGAAATGCAAAACTTGCTTTCGTCTGAAAAGAGGACTTTGGACCACTCTGCAACTGTCCAGTGCTTCTTCTCCATAGCCCAAGTCAGACGCTTCTTCCGTTGTCTTGAGTTCAGAAGTGGCTTGACCATGGGAATACGGCTAATGTAGCCCATTTCCCGGACACGTCTGTGAACTGTGGCTTTTGATACCTGGACTCCAGCTTCAGCCCACTGTCTTTGAAGCTCCCTCAAATTCTGGAAGCGGCTCTTCTTCACAATTTTGTTAAGGCTGCGGTCATCTCTCTTGGTTGTGCAGCGTTTCCGGCCACATTTTTCCCTTCCAACAGACTTTTTGTGGATATGCTTTGAAACTGCACTCTGTGAACAGCCTGCTCTTTGAGAAATTTATTTTTGTGTCTTACCCTCCTGATGGAGGGTATCAATGATGGTCCTCTGGACAGCAGTCAGATCAGCAGTCTTCCCCATACTTGTGATTTAGTTTACTGAACCAAGCTGAGTGTTTTTAAGGCTCAGGAAACCCTCGCAAGGTGTTTCGAGTTAATTAGATGATTCAGGTGATTAGTTGAATAGCCTACTTGTATACTTTTTCATGATATTCTAATATTTTGAGATAGGATTTTTGAGTTTTCTTAAGCTGTAAGCCAAATTCAGCAATATTAAAATAATAAAAGGCTTGAAATAGTTCAGTTGATGTGTAATGAATCCAGAATGTATGACATTTTTGTTTTTTTAATTGCATTACAGAAAATAAAGAACTTTATCACAATATTCTAATTTTCTGAGACAGTCCAGTATATAAATGTCCAGGAGTATTCTGAAGTCCCTCACCAATAAAGAGGCCATCAACAATAACATGTGAGATTGTTATCAATCTGAAAAACCTGCCCCGCCCTCCATGCAATCAAATGTCCAGGAGTATTATGCAGCCCCTCGAACATTGAGTGGCCATCCACACGATTCTTTCAGATTGTTTTCAATCAGAGAAACCCACCCATTTGATCATTTGCAGCTGAGACAATCCCAAAAGGAAGCACTTATGAGAATACAAAACACTAGTGCAACTTTTGAGAAAATCAGAGTTTGCTAAAAACAAGTTATGCAGCTCTTTCTAGCGAGTAATTCTTCCTTAAAAAGCTTAGCCGAGATTTCATGACTTAGGCAAGACACTGGTGCGTCAACATGACATAAACAATTGCAATAACTACAGAGGCCATCAACACAAGGTGTGAGATTGTTTTTGATTGGAAAAACCCACCCGTTCGATCATAAAAAAGCTGAGACAAGCACTTATGAGAATACAAAACATTAGTGCAACCTTTGAGGACATCACAGTTTGCTAAAAATATAATCCAAGTTATGCAATACTATTTAGAGCAGACCTGGGCACTCCGGTCCTGGAGGGCCATACGTCCTGCCAGATTTGAAGTTTGCTCTTCTTTAACTCAGGTGACATAAATTATAACCTCGTTAGCAAGCTAGCAAGTGCTCGTTAACAATACTGGTGATTGGAATCACCTGTATTGGATCAGAGAAACCTCAAAAATCATGCAGAACATACGGCCCTCCAGGACATAAAACAAAAACGAACCAAAAGGACACATTTAAAGCGTTTCCATGCTGAACAACCTTCAATTGAGCCATTTGGTGTTGCTCAGCTCACTGTTCATGTCTTTGTTATTGTCCCAACAAGTAGCACTTACTATTGAATAATTTAAAGTCAGGGCTCCTGTTGGGTGAATAAACAGACTTGTCGGCACGATGGCCCTCCAGGTAACTTGGTTTGTAGCATGAATTGATGGGTTTCTTCAAAGGCATTGAAACCTTACCCCGCCCTCCATGCATACAAATGTCCACGAGTATTATGCAGCCATTTGACCATTGAAAGCCCATCAACACGAAGCTGTGAGATTGTGATCAATCGGAGAAACCCACCCGAGGATCATTCGCAGCTGAGACTACCGCAAAAGGAAGCACTTATGAGAATCAAAAACATCAGTGCGACTTTTGAGAACATCACAGTTTGCGGAAAACGTTATCCAAAATATGCAGCTGCATCTCACGAGTAGAAGTTCCCTCTAAGACAGCTTAGTCGAGTTCTCATGAATGGGGAAAGGTACTAATGCGTCAACTTGACATAAACAAAAACACTTACTCTGAAAATAAATTCAGTCAGTGTTTCTAGTAGGGTTGTGTTAACTGAAATGAGATGAGCTGTTATGTATCGGAAATCCCAGCAGTTTGTAGAAACCTTGTGAGATGAACATGTTCACTTGCTGACAATTGAAGCCTGTCACAGAAGAATAAATGAACATTTCTGACCAGTCCTTGTACAAAGTCAAAAAAACTACATAAACAAAAAGCTCTTATTGTTCACTAAATGCAATTGAGTGGTTTACCAAGAGTATTTGGCAGAGGTGTAGATATGGTGGACAAAAAAAACAGACTGGTCGGCACTATGGCCCTCCAGCTAACTTGTTGTGTAGCATGAATTGATGGGTGTCTTTAAAGGCATTGAATCCTTACCCCGCCCCCCCCCCATGCATACAAATGTCCAGGACTTTTATGCAGCCATTTGACCATTGAGAGCCCATCAACACAAACGTGTGAAATTTTTATCAATTGGAGAAGCCCACTCGTGAAACATTATCCACGTTACGCAGCAGCATCTAGCGAGTACTTCTTCCTTTAAAGACAGCTTTGACCAGGTGTCTTGAGTGGGGCAAGGTAATCGTGCGTAAACATGACCAAAACCAAAGCACTTACCATAGAAATAGTTTAAGTCAGTGCTTCCAGTAGAGCTGTGTTAACTAAAAATGACATCAGCTGTGAAATCCCTGCAGTGTGTAGAAACCTTTCAAGATGAACACGTTCACTTGCGGACAATTGAAGCCTGTCACTGAAGAAGACATGTTAATTTCTGACAAGTCCTTGCACAAAGTCAACAAACTACCCCAACAATAAGCATTTTTGGGGTAATTTGTGCTTTAGTCGGAGCAATTTTGATGACAAATGAGCCAATGGTATTGAAATAAAATAAAACCAAAGCAAAAGGTTACATTTAATGCGTTTCCATGCTAAATTACCTCTAAAAGTGCCGTTTGATGATTTTCAGCTCATAGCTCATGTCTGTGCTATTGCCCCAACACGTAGCACTTATTATTGCATAATTTCAAGTCAGTGCTCATGTTGGGTGAATAAACGGACGGGTCTGCACAAGGTTCCTCCAGCTAACTCGTTGTGTGGCATGAAATTATGGGTGTCTTTAAAGGCATTGAAACCATACCTGCCCTCCATGTATACAACTGTCCAGGAGTATTCTGAAGTCCTTCACCAATACAGAGGCCATCAACAATAACATGTGAGATTGTTATCAATCTGAAAAACGTGTCCCGCCCACCATGCAAACAAATGTCCAGGAGTATTATGTAGCCCCTCGAACATTGAGTGGCCATCCACACGATTCATTCAGATTGTTGTGAATCAGAGAAACCCACCCTTTGGATCATTTGCAGCTGAGACAATCTTAAAAGGAAGCACTTATGAGAATACAAAACACCAGTGCAACTTTTGAAAAATCAGTTTGCTAAAAACAAGTTATGCAGCTCCATCTAGCGAGTAATTCTTCCTTAAAAGAAAGCTTAGCCGAGATTTCATGACTTAGGCAAGGCACTGGTGCGTCAACATGACATAAACAATAGCAATAACTGCAGAGGCCATCAACACAAGGTGTGAAATTGTCTTTAATCGGAAAAACCCACCCGTTGGATCATAAAAAAGCTGAGACAACCCCAAAATGAAGCATTTATGAGAATAAAAAACATTAGTGCAAACTTTGAGCACATCACAGTTTGCTAAAAATATAATCCAAGTTATGCAATACCATTTAGAGAGTAGTGCCGTTTGATGTTGTTCAGCTCATAGCTCATGCCTGTGCTATTACCCCCAACAAATAGCACTTACATTTGCATGGATTAAAGTCAGTGCCCTTGTAGGGTGAGTAAACAGACTGGTCGTCACAATGACCCTCCAGCTAACTTGTTGTGTAGCATGAATTGATGGGTGTCTTTAAAATCATTGCAACCGGTTTCCAACATGGCAGCGCGAGTTTTCGTTGCGGCTGATTGTTATCCGGCTATCCTACTATTTACCACTGTCCTCCTGCTTTCCTTTTTGGATACATGCGTGGCCAATAAGACCTACAGTCGGGAGGAGCTCATCCGACTAGGTGGGTGTCTAAATTTCGACTTTTCGGGCACTTTCTATACCACCCACGACATCCCAAATGAGCTCCAAAGGGACTCGGGTTCGCCCTGCTTTCCCGCTCCACCGAAGAAAAAGAAGAAAAATCGGAGACGAAGACGGCGAAAAGATAGAAAACAGAAGTGAGGATGTCGTGCAGGGAAGCGTGTGAAGTTGATGAAGCAACGACATGAAGATCTGTCTAACCCAACCATCATTTCTTCGTCGATTCTGCGAGTCAACCGACACCCGAAGCCCAACGCACACAACCGGCATCTCGTGACGATCTCCACAAAGGCTACAGCTAAGTCAAATGATTCAAAGCTAAAATTTGGTCTTTTGAATGTTAGATCACTCGCTCCTAAAGCTTTACTTGTAGATAATATTATTCGCGATTATAAACTTAACTGTATTGGTCTCTGTGAAACGTGGTTACGCCCGGATGAGTATTTAGCTCTAAATTATGCTTCTCCCCCAGATTACGAGAGCAGCCATTTAGCACGCACGTTGAAAAAGGGTGGCGGTGTCGCGCTCATTTCTGAAAAAACGCTCAAATTTACTCCTCGTACCTCTAATAATCACAAGTCGTTCGAGGCTCTTGTTATGAGGTCCTCTCCATTGTCAATCTATGTGATAACTATCTATCGCGCACCAGGACCATACACAACTTTCTTAGACGAATTTGCTGAACTTTTGTCTGAACTAGTAACCTATGCAGACAAAATTATAATTATGGGCGACTTTAACATTCATATGAACTCCCCACTCAGTTCACTCACTGTTGCGTTTCAGTCTATAATTGATGCTTTTGGTTTTAATCAACTGGTTGATTTGCCAACCCATAAAGATGGAAACACGCTCGACTTGGTTCTGACTCGAGGAGTTTCAACCTCAAACATGGCGGTGCTATCGTGTACTACAGTTATCTCGGATCATTATTTAGTTACATTTGAGGTGCTAGCTAAAAGTAGTGTTAAAAAAGCTGAAGGATTTAGCGGACGCAATATAAGCACTGGCACAGTTTCTGAGCTCTCCGATATTCTTCCAGGAGCAGTTGCGTCCTTTCCTTCCTACATAGGCTCCATCGAACCACTCCTAAATGAATTTAACGCTACCCTGGCCAATGCCCTGGATTCAGTTGCGTCCATCCGGCATAAATCACGACCTAAAAGACGCACACCTTGGTTTAATGATGAAACTAGATCCCTTAAACGAGAATGCAGGAAATCTGAAAGAAAATGGCGCGCTACCAAGCTTGAAGTTTTCCATCAAATCTGGTGTGATAGTTTGTTGAAGTATAAAGCGGCCCTGGCCTCTGCAAAATCAGCCTACCTTTCGAAAGTGATTGCGTCACAAAAGAACAATCCCAAGGTCCTTTTCGACACTGTAGCATCGCTAACAAGGCAACAGACTATCCCAGATAGCTCCACCCATTCTGCCCACGACATAATGGTCTTCTTTACTAAGAAGATCCAAAGCATACAGGAAGAAATTGCTAAAGACAGTATTAATTCAACACATACTAAAGCACTCAAATCTCTAGATGCACGACATGGTGGCTGTCTAGGTATTTTGTCCCGTTTTAGTGAACTGTCACTCGAAAATCTTAAACAGATGGTGAATACGGCCAAACCGACGACTTGCCAGTTCGACCCACTTCCAGGTTCACTTATCAAAGGTCTCTTTGGCGTTCTTGCACCTTCAGTTCTAAATATTTTAAACATATCACTCGCCTCAGGTGTAGTTCCAGCTGCTTTTAAGTCCGCTGTCATTAAACCCACACTGAAACGACCCAACCTAGATCCAGAAAACTTATGTAATTATAGACCTGTGTCAAACCTACCGTTTCTTTCTAAAATACTTGAAAAAGTAGTGGCACAGCAGCTGAATGATTTCATGTCCGAGAACAATCTCTTTGAATCAATGCAATCAGGATTCAGGGCTAACCACTCTACTGAGACAGCTCTGATTAAGGTAACCAATGATCTCCTACGGGCAATGGACTCGGGCGCATCATCACTTTTGCTGCTGCTGGACCTCAGTGCTGCATTTGACACAGTGGACCATAATATCTTGCTAGAACGGTTGGAAAAATTGATTGGTCTCTCAGGAAACGTCCTATTATGGTTCAGATCCTACCTCTCAGATAGGACACACTGCGTTAAATATGGCGAATTGACATCTGAGCCATTTAGTGTTACTTGTGGTGTTCCGCAGAGTTCAGTGCTTGGCCCCCTTCTCTTCAGCATTTATATGCTTCCACTAGGTGATATTATTCGCAAGTATAATATCAGTTTCCATTGCTACGCAGATGACACTCAACTCTATCTCCCGATGGAGGAATCTGCCACACTAAACTGTGGAACTTTGGAGGCCTGCCTCACTGAGATAAAAGAGTGGATGTCACTCAATTTCCTGCGTCTTAACCCTGAAAAGACTGAAATGTTAGTTATTGGTCCTTCTAAGTCCCGTGACTTATTCTCTAAAACCGCAGTGAACTTGGACAATTGCCACATCACACAGAGTGATTCACTTAAAAATTTAGGTGTCATTTTCGACCCTGATCTGTCCTTTCAAACACATGTGAAGAAAATTACTAGAACCGCTTTCTTCCATCTCCGTAACATTGCTAAAATTCGTCCTATACTTTCTCAGTCGGATGCGGAAATCATAATTCATGCGTTTGTTACCTCCCGTCTCGACTACTGTAATGCACTACTTTCCGGTCTTTCGATGACCAGACTCAAGAGTCTTTAGCTGGTACAAAATGCTGCAGCGAGGCTTTTAACAAGGACAAAAAAGTACGATCACATCACCCCAATTTTGGCTAACCTGCATTGGCTCCCTGTTAGCCTAAGATGCGATTTTAAGGTTCTCCTACTACTATACAAAATCATACATGGACTTTCCCCCTCATATCTTTCAGATCTGATCTCCCCCTATGTCCCGGCCCGAAGCCTTCGTTCCGAGAGCGCCGGTCTCCTGGTGATCCCAAGAGCCAAGAAGTGTTCCGCTGGTTCGAGAGCGTTCTCCATCCGGGCACCGGTGTTGTGGAATGCTCTTCCCCCTGAGATCCGATCTGCAACCTCGGTGGAAATGTTTAAATCTAGGCTTAAAACTCACTTCTACTCTATAGCATACGAGTAACCTAATCTTATATGTAATAACTTGTGAAGCCCTTAGAGACTAATTGTGATTAAGGGCTATACAAATAAAAATGACTTGACTTGACTTGACTTAACCTTACTAAAAATGACATCAGCTGTGATACATCGGAAATCCCTGCATTGTTTGGAAACCTTGTGAGATGAACACGTTCATTTGTGGACAATTGAAGCCTGAAACTGAAGAAGACATGTTAATTTCTGACCAGTCCTTCCACAAAGTCAACAAAACTGCCCCAACAAGAAGCACTTATTGTTCTCCGAAAACAAATGTCAGAGCAATTTTCAATGACAAATGAGCCAGATGATATTGACATAAAACAAAAACGAACCAAAAGGACACATTTAAAGCGTTTCCATGCTGAACAACCTTTAATTGAGCCATTTGATGTTGCTCAACTCACTGTTCATGTCTTTGTTATTGTCCCAACAAGTAGCACTTACTATTGAATAATTTAAAGTCAGGGCTCCTGTTGGGTGAATAAACAGACCTGTCGGCACGATGGCCCCCAGGTAACTTGTTGTGTAGCATGAATTGATGGGTTTCTTCAAAGGCATTGAAACCTTACCCTGCCCTCCATGTATACAAATGTCCAGGAGTATTATGCAGCCATTTGACCATTGAGAGCCTATTAACAAGAACCTGTGAGATTGTGATCAATCGGAGAAACCCACTTGTGGATCATTCGCAGCTGAGACTACCGCAAAAGGAAGCACTTATGAGAATCAAAAACACCAGTGCGACTTTTGAGAACATCACAATTTGCGAAAAACATTATCCAAAATATGCAGCTGCATCTCGCGAGTAGATGTTCCCTCAAAGACAGCTTAGTCGAGTTCTCATGAATCGGGAAAGGTACTAGTGCGTCAACTTGACATAAACAAAAACACTTACTCTGAAAATAAATTCAGTCAGTGTTTCCAGTAGGGTTGTGTTAACCAAAATAAGATGAGCTGTTTTACATCGGAAATCCCAGCAGTGTGTAGAAACCTTGTGAGATATACATGTTCACTTGTGGACAATTGAAGCCTGTCACAGAAGAAAAAATTATCATTTCTCACTAGTCCTTGTACAATGTCAACAAAACTACATACACAAGAAGCACTTATTGTTCACAAAATACAAATGAGTGTTTTACCAAGAGTATTTGGCAGAGGTGTAGATATGGTGGACAAAATACCATATGATTGTTATCAATTGGAGAACAAAATACCATATGATTTTTATCAAATGGAGAAGCCCACCCGTCGGATCATAATCCAAGTCAGAATTTAAAGGGACAGTGTTAAAAAACTTGAGACACATTCAACTCCATTGTATCAAAGCATTATTCTAATGTGAGCTGCAGTACCGCAATATCGCCACCGGAGGGCCCTCGTTAAATAGGCGCCCATTCATTTCCAATGGCTCAATGTGTTTACAACGGGAGCTGCAGTACGGCAAAAATCCCACAAGATGGCACTCAACCCAAAAGTACAACACCGTTAAATAGGTGCCAATTCATTTGTATGGGAGGATTTGTTTCAGAAAAGTCAATGCTTTGTCAGCCATAAAGAGACAATGTTTAAAATGAACTTTTGACGGTGATTTGGAGACCCAAATCAAGTTTTATGATTCTAGCATCTATGGTTACAAAGTTATTGTCATTATTAAATGATGTTATTTTTGAAATTTCAAGCTGAGAAACGCATAATAAAACGGTATTTAGGATGCCAGTCACACTTTTTTAAAAGTTTGCATAGCTAAAAAGGATTAACTTTTCCACCATTCCTGCACTAAATATACAATTCACAAGTTTTCCAACCCGGGAAGTTTTATGATTCTGGCATGTATGGTTACAAAGTTATTGTCATTATTAAATGATGTTATTTTTGAAATTTCAAGCTGAGAAACCCATAATAAAGCGGTATTTAGGATGCCAGTCACAGTTTTTCAAAATTTTGCATAACTAAAAAAGTTGAACTTTTCCACCATTCCTGCACTAAATATATAACAATTACAGGTTTTCCTAGCCGGGAAAGCAAGTTTTATGACTATAGCATGTACGGTTACAAAGTCATTTTCATTATTAAACGATGTTCAAATGTGCTTCAAAACGCTTCTCCCATCCATTTTCCTCTCCAACGTTCGCTCTCTGGACAACAAACTAGACCATTTAAGAGTGGAACTTACGACCGACTTCCGGTGGCGCAATGAGGTAGACGGCAGCAAGGAAAGTAGCTCTGAGAAAAAAATGACTAAAGAGTAATGTAATACTTACTTGGAGAAATTCTTCAACAAAACATGGTCAAGAAGGGGACACTTGTTGAGGAAAAAGGCGCTAAGGGGAAAAAGATCAAGGGAGCAGAAGGAATGTCATTGGTCGACGAGGGACGTGACTCGGCCATCCTCCATGAAATCCGTAAATTACGGCAAGAACACACTGAAGCAGCCAGTGAGAACAAGATTGCTATGGCAAGAATGGAAAAAAGCATCGAAGAGCTTCTGGAGCGCACTGTGTTGCTGGAGCGGAGGGTGGAAAGCATGGAGGAGCTACATGCTAACACGGAAGAGCGAACGTTAAGACTAGAACAATTAACAGTCTCCTTGCTCCAACAAACCGCCAAACTAGCAACAAAGTGTGAGGACTTGGAGTCGAGATCACGACGGAACAACATTAGAATACATGGCATTCCGGAGGGTGCCGAGAGGAACGACACAATCGGCTTCATAACAAACTTTATTAAATCGAACATTCCGACAACAGGACATATGGATTTGTGCATTGAGAGGGCACACCGCTCACTGGTGAACAAGTCTCAGGGTAAAGCACTGTCACGGGCAATTATCGTACGTTTCACCGTCTACATAGTGAAAGAATCCGTAATGAAAGAAGCATGGAAGCGGAAGACAACGTACGAAGGCAAGACCGTTTACTTCAACCAAGATTACACCACAGAAATCCAAAAAAAGAGGAAACAAGTAAGGGACGTTATCAAAACGTTAAAGGAAAAGAACGTAAAGGCACAATCCCCATATCCCGCCCAGCTGAAGATGTTTTTGGACTAAGAACATTCTCTACACTGATGGAGGCAGCAACATTGCTAAAAGAAATGGGGATCGAAGTGGAAGAGGACAACACGGAGACACTGCAAAAGATGTTGTCAAAGAACATTTGGACCACAGTGACCGGAATTGAGAGGAAGACAAAGGAACACCCCCATCATAGAAGGTGACTTACAAGCTCTCATGGAGCAAAACAAAGCCAAATTCGGATTTGGGGTGAAAGAGTAAGGACCATATCTGCCCTTTCTATTATAAATTCAATAAATTAGAAGTAAGTAAAATGCCAAGTAAACTTGTTATCTTTAAATTAAAACAATATATGTATATATATATATATATATATATATATATATATATATATATATATATATATATATATATATATATATTGGCATAGAGCTACGCTAAAATATTTAGTTAGTTATAACTATGGACGACGGTACAAAAGTTGTTCACGCACTGAGTGCATATTTCCAGGAGGGTAGCCACAACTCTCCGATTGGACTCTTGGAAGACATGGGTTTTTGTTTTTTGGGTGTGTTTTTTTTCTTTTTGGTGGGGAATCATGTGTGCTTGTCAATATGTTTGTTAGTAATTTGGTTTGTTTTGTCAATGGAGGTGATTAATGTAGTGTTTTTGTATGCTTCAAAAATCAGTCAGACTCAATACAAATCATGAGCAATCTAAATATTGTTTCATATAATGTACATGGGCTAAACCACCCCATCAAGAGAAAGAAGATATTGAAACAACTCAAGACATTGCAGAGCTCAATAGCCTTATTACAAGAGACACATTTGACAGAGATTGAACATAAGAAGCTAAAAAGAGAATGGGTGAACCAGGTGTTCTACGCATCCTATGGTAAAAGGAGGGGAGTAGCAATTTTACTTGGAAAAGGGGTGGCGTTTAAAGTCGAAAAAGAAGTGAAGGACAATCTGGGGCGATATATAATGATTATAGGGTCAATGGCCGGTTGGGAAATATCAATAATGAATGTTTATGCACCAATTGAGGAAAAGGGGACATTTTTTCAAGTATTAGCTAAAGTAATAACCAACTGTGTGAAGGAAATGTTACTTATAGGAGGTGACTTTAACACTGTACAGAATTGCAAAGTGGACAAGTATCCTTCAGTACATGGAACAAATACAAAGAGGTCGAGGATGTTAAATAACATAACTAAAGAATTGGGATTGATAGATCCATGAAGAGAGAAAAATCCCCAAACTAAAGAATATACTTTCTATTTAAACCCGCATGGCAGCTATTTGAGAATTGATTACTTTTACATTTCAAGACAACATATGCATACAGTAGTAGGGTGTGGTATAGAGAATATTACTATAAGTGACCATTCTCCAATTACTTTGAAACTAAGTTTAGACAATGAACCCCATTTTAGGTATTGGAGGATGAATGTATCTCTCCTCTCAGATAAAAACGTAGTACAGGAAATAAAACGGTGTATAAAAGAATATTTCCAAATCAATGACAACAATGAGGTTTCTCCATCAATATTATGGGAAGGAGGGAAAGCTGTAATAAGGGGGAAATTAATTGAAATATCGTCCCGACTAAAACAAATACGCTTAAAGAATCAGAAGGAATTGGAGGATAAGATTAAGGAACTAGAAGAAGAACATAAAAAAACACCAAATGAATCCAGATTACAGGTATTAAAAACAACCAGAAGCAAATTAGATGAACTTTTGACAAATAAAGCAGAAGGGGCTCTGCGCTTTGTGAACCAGAGATACTATGAAATGGGCAATAGAGCCAGTCGACTGCTAGCCTTCCAACTTAAAAAGGCCCAAACAGATAGAATTATATCACAAATAAAACATCCTATCTCTAAACAATGTTTAGTAAAACCCAAAGGTATAGCAGAAGCATTTGCAGATTATTTTAAAGAATTATACAAGGACTCAGAAAATTACTTAGATAACTACACGGCACAAAACTTTTTAGGAAAACTACATTTACCAACACTAGGGGGATACAATAGAAATTATTCGCCCCATTACAAAACAGGAAATACAAGATACAATAAATAACTTAAAAATAAATAAATCACCAGGAACGGATGGATTCCCGGGGGTGTTCTACAAAAGCTTTAAGGAAGAATTAACACCAGTACTGCATAAAGTATTTAACTATGCTCTAACAAAAGGAGATCCCCCCCAAATCATGGTCGGAAGCCATCTTAACAGTCTTGCACAAAGAAGGAAAAGAACCAATATTGTGTGAAAGCTATAGACCAGTTAGTTTACTTTGTAATGATCTAAAAATTCTTACAAGCATACTGGCAAAAAGAATGCAGAAATTTATAGCGAAATTAATTAGAAATGATCAAACAGGATTTATTCTGAGAAGGCAGGGTGTAAACAATATTAGGAGGATACTAAACATAATTACGAGCACAAAATCTAAGACCCAACCCTCGATGTTACTGAGCTTGGATGCACAAAAAGCTTTCGATGGGGTGAAATGGAACTTCTTACATCAATCACTTATAGCTTTTGGCTTCCCTCAAATATTTGTTGAATGGGTGAAAATAATCTATAAAAATCCTAAATCTCGTCTTAGAGTAAATGGTCACTGTTCAGATTTCTTTGATATCAAAAGAGGAGTCCGGCAAGGGGATTGTTTAAGCCCACTCTTGTTTGCAATAAGCATAGAACCACTCGCAGAATCAATTAGACAAAATGAGCAAATAAGGGGGATATTTGATGAAGGAGGAACAGAACATAAAATATCATTGTTTGCAGATGACCTGTTGGTAATGCAGAAGGAACCTTCGTTATCAATACCACCACTGTTGGAGAGCCTTAAAATATATGGAGAAGTAGCTGGGTATTCAAATAATGAGAGCAAATCAATAGCAATGATGATATCAGGAAAATGTCCAACAGATGTGATTGAAAGATTTGATTATAAATGGACAAATAAAGGGTTTAAATATTTGGGGGTGACCATTACACCACATTCCACACAGCTGTTTGATGCAAATTATGGAATGTTGATAAAAGAAATAAGGAAAGATTTGGAAAAATGGGAAATTTTTCCCTTAAGTCTTATCGGAAGGATAGAAACAATTAGGATGAACATATTACCAAGACTATTATTTCTGTTTCAATCCCTTCCAATTCTGATCCCGGCATCCACATTTAAAATGTTAAATAAATTGATAACAAAATTCATTTGGCAAAACAAGAAACCTAGAATAAAATACAAAACCCTGTTAGCTCCTAAAGAAAAAGGGGGCCTAGACCTACCCAATATTAAACATTACTATTGGGCAGCTCAAATTAAAGCACTCATCTTGTGGATTACTACAGACAAAGATACGATATGGGTGGACATGGAGCAGCGATCTTGTCCAAATATGCCTGTGGAATCGTTACCATACATATCAGTCACGAGGTGGAAGAAATTAAAAATCCAGAATGAATGGATTAAGGGAACTATTAAAACTTGGTCAACAATACAAAAAAAATTAAAAATATCAAGATCTGTGAATAGGGCTACCAAAATAGCGAAAAATCCAGACTTTAAACCTGGGGGTATGAAGGTAGGGTTTCAAAAATGGGCCCAAAAAGGACTGATGTTGATTACCCAAGTATTGGAAGCACAGGCAATGAAATCATTCGAACAACTCCAACAAGAGTTTGACCTACCCAGAAATGATTTTTACAAATATTTGCAACTAAGGCATTACCTCCAGAAACACGAGGAATGGGGGAAAATATGTAAGGAGCCAACTAAGGTAGAGGAATTATTAATATCGTATACAAAAGGACAATCAATAAAGGGGGTTATATCAAAACTATATAAAGCCCTGAGAATGGATCTCAGTAATGAGGACATGGCAGTTAAGGAAAAATGGGAACAAGAAACTAATGTAGCGATAAAAGACAACGAATGGGAAAAAACATTGAAAGAGGGACACAAAATAACCAACAGCCCGACATGGAGGGAGTTTGAATGGAAAGTAAAAATGCGATTCTTCTATACACCCTCTATCACTTCAAAATATAAAAATACCTCAAATCTATGCTGGCGTAACTGTGGGGGGGTCGGTGACTTTACGCATATTTTCTGGAATTGCCCTGTAATATTAAATTTTTGGAGAAGTATCCAGAGAGAAATAAAATTAATCACGGGCTGGGAGTTGCGGTTGGACCCAAAGGCTTACGTAATAGGAATTTTGCCAGAAGAATTACTATCTGGTCAACAGAAATATATACTAAGGGTAATGCTTCTGGTAGCAAAGAAAATGATCACAGTGTCCTGGCTGAAACCACAACCTCCTGACATAAAACAATGGAGAGACAAATTAAAGCAAATGTACATTATGGAAAAAATCACTGCAAAACTTCAACTGAAACTTGACCAATTTGAGAAAAGATGGAAGCCTATCACACAAATTTTACTTGATGTCTAAACACCTCCCCCTATTTATTATGTGTTTTTTTTTTTTTTTTTTTTGGGTGTATATTTTGATTTATTATTTTATATATATGTATATATATATATATATATATATATATATATATATATATATATATATTTATGTGTATGTATGTATATATATATATATATATATATATATATTTCTTTTTGTATGGATGTATTGTATGAACATTTATTCTTCCTTTCTATTAATAGTATTTTTTTCTTCTTTGTTGTTTCTTCTGTTATTTATGAGTGTGTCAAATGTATATATTTTGTGTTGATGTATGATGGAGGAATCAAACCTCTGTCAAAATTGGTGTGAGAAATAAAAAGTTAAAAAAAAAAAAAAAGACAACGTATGGGAAAAAACATTGAAAGAGGGACACAAAATAACCAACAGCCCGACATGGAGGGAGTTTGAATGGAAAGTAAAAATGCGATTCTTCTATACACCCTCTATCACTTCAAAATATAAAAATACCTCAAATCTATGTTGGCGCAACTGTGGGGGGGTCGGAGAATTTACGCATATTTTCTGGAATTGCCCTGTAATATTAAATTTTTGGAGAAGTATCCAGAGAGAAATAAAATTAATTACTGGCTGGGAGTTGCGGTTGGACCCAAAGGCTTACGTAATAGGAATTTTGCCAGAAGAATTACTATCTGGTCAACAGAAATATATCCTAAGGGTAATGCTTCTGGTAGCAAAGAAAAGCATTGTGGGGCTAACTGCATTCCGCGCTGATAGAAGCGGCAAACTCACCGTTTATAGCAGGGGTGGCGGACTATGCATTTATACCAACAACTACTGGTGTAGAAATGCTAGAATAATCTCGAATAACTGCTCATGGGACATTGAACTTTTGACGGTGATTTGCAGACCCAAATCAAGTTTAATGATTCTAGCATCTATGGTTACAAAGTTATTGTCATTGTTAAATGATGTTATTTTTGAAATTTCAAGCTGAGAAACCCATAATAAAGCGGTATTTAGGATGCCAGTCACACTTTTTTAAAAGTTTGCATAGCTAAAAAGGATGAACTTTTCCACCATTCCTGCACTAAGCATATAAAATTCACAAGTTTTCCAACCCGGGAAGTTTTATGACTATAGCATGTATGGTTACAAAGTTATTGTCATTATTAAATTATGTTATTTTTGAAATTTCAAGCTGAGAAACCCATAATAAAGCGGTATTTAGGATGCCAGTCACACTTTTTAAAAAAGTTTACATTGCAAGGTCTTGAGTAGTTTTTCACAATTCTTGCATTAAATATATAAAATTCACAAGTTTTCCAAAAGCAAGTTTTATGATTCTAGAATGCATGGTTCAAAAAAATGACTGTCATTATTAGATGATGTTAGCGTTAGCGTTAGGGTTAAAATGTAGGAGGAAACCTGAGTGTCTGGAGGAAACCCACGCAAGCACGGTTAGAGCATGCTAACTCCGCACAGGAAGGGTGCTAGCTGGATTTAATCCCATGACCCCAGAACTGTCCTAATATTCTGAAAAATAGTCTGTATAACATAGTGTAATGATCTGTGAAGCCCTTTGAGACTCTTCGTGATTTAGGGCTATACAAATAAAAATGACTTGACTTGCTGCGGATGCGCTAACCACCGCGCCACCCCAAGTCAAGTCAAGTCAAGTCATGTTTATTTGTATAGCCCTTAATCACAAAGGGCTGCACAGATCAAAGACTATTGCAAACTGCAGACTATTATGACACCATCCCCAGATTTAAAACCTACATGAGGGCAAATAATACACATATTATCAACATGAAATATAGGTTATTCTTATCCCACATCACTATTACAGTAAATTTCGAACACAATTTGGGGCTTCTTGTAATCTGTCCCTGTCTCTCTATTATCAGTTATTGAAATTATGATACAATTCACCGATGAGTACATTATGTATATGTAATTCAAGAAAATTTACCAAGCTTGAAGTTTTCCATCAAATCTGGTGTGATAGTTTGTTGCCCTGCGGCCCTGACCTCTGCAAAATCAGCCTACCTGTCGAAGGTGATTGCGTCACAAAAGAACAATCCCAAGGTCTTTTTCGACACTGTAGCATCGCTCACAAGGCAACAGACTATCCCAGATAGCTCCACTCATTCTGCCCACGACATAATGGTCTTCTTTACTAAGAAGATCCAAAGCTTACAGGAAGAAATTGCTAAAGACAGTATAAATTCAACACATACTAAAGCACTCAAATCTATAGATGCACGACATGGTGGCTGTCCAGGGATTTTGTCCCGTTTTAGTGAACTGTCACTCGATAATCTTAAACAGATGGTGAATACAGCCAAAGCGACGACTTGCCAGTTCGACACGCTTCCAGGTTCACTTATTAAAGGTCTCTTTGGCGTTCTTGCACCTTCAGTTCTAAATATTTTAAACATATCACTCTCCTCAGGGGCAGCACGGCGGCGCAGTGGTTAGCGCTTGTGCGGCACAGTTCATGTCATGGGAACCTGTCGTGGGTTCAAATCCAGCTCCAGACTTTCTGTGCGGAGTTTGTATGTTCTCCCCGTGCTTGCGTGGGTTTTCTCCGGGCACTCCGGTTTCCTCCCACATTCCAAAAACATGCATTTCAGGTGAATTGGCCGGTCCAAATTGTCCCTAGGTGTGAATGGGCGAATGAGTTGTCTGTCCCCGTGTGCCCTGCGATTGGCTGGCAACCAGTTCAGGGTGTCCCCTGCCCACTGCCCGAAGATGGCTGGGATGGGCTCCAGCCTCCCCGCGACCCTAATGAGGATAAGCGGTACGGCTAATGAGATGAGATGAGACTCTCCTCAGGTGTAGTTCCAGCTGCTTTTAAGTCCGCCGTCATTAAACCCACACTGAAACGACCCAACCTTGATCCAGAAAACTTATGTAATTATAGACCTGTGTCAAACCTACCGTTTCTTTCTAAAATACTTGAAAAAGTAGTGGCACAGCAGCCGAATGATTTCATGTCCGAGAACAATCTCTTTGAATCAATGCAATCAGGATTCAGGGCTAACCACTCTACTGAGACAGCTCTGATTAAGGTAACCAATGATCTCCTACGGGCAATGGACTCGGGCGCATCATCACTTTTGCTGCTGCTGGACCTCAGTGCTGCATTTGACACAGTGGACCATAATATCTTGCTAGAACGGTTGGAAAAATTGATTGGTCTCTCAGGAAACGTCCTATTATGGTTCAGATCCTACCTCTCAGATAGGACACACTGCGTTAAATATGGCGAATTGACATCTGAGCCATTTAGTGTTACTTGTGGTGTTCCGCAGAGTTCAGTGCTTGGCCCCCTTCTCTTCAGCATTTATATGCTTCCACTAGGTGATATTATTCGCAAGTATAATATCAGTTTCCATTGCTACGCAGATGACACTCAACTCTATCTCCCGATGGAGGAATCTGCCACACTAAACTGTGGAAATTTGGAGGCCTGCCTCACTGAGATAAAATAGTGGATGTCACTCAATTTCCTGCGTCTTAACTCTGAAAAGACTGAAATGTTAGTTATTGGTCCATCTAAGTCCCGTGACTTATTCTCTAAAACCGCTGTGAACATAGACAATTGCCACATCACACAGAGGGACTCACTTAAAAATTTAGGTGTCATTTTTGACCCCGATCTGTCCTTTCAAACACATGTGAAGAAAATTACTAGAACCGCTTTCTTCCATCTCGTAACATTGCTAAAATTCGTCCTATACTTTCTCAGTCGGATGCGGAAATCATAATTCACGCGTTTGTTACCTCCCGTCTCGACTACTGTAATGCACTACTTTCCGGTCTTCCGATGACCAGACTCAAGAGTCTTCAGCTGGTACAAAATGCTGCAGCGAGGCTTTTAACAAGGACAAAAAAGTACGATCACATCACCCCAATTTTGGCTAACCTGCATTGGCTCCCTGTTAGCCTAAGATGCGATTTTAAGGTTCTCCTACTACTATACAAAATCATACATGGACTTTCCCCCTCATATCTTTCAGATCTGATCTCCCCCTATGTCCCGGCCCGAAGCCTTCGTTCTGAGAGCGCCGGTCTCCTAGTGATCCCAAGAGCCAAGAAGTGTTCCGCTGGTTCGAGAGCGTTCTCCATCCGGGCACCTGTGTTGTGGAATGCTCTTCCCCCTGAGATCCGATCTGCAACCTCGGTGGAAATGTTTAAATCTAGGCTTAAAACTCACTTCTACTCTACAGTATAGCATACGAATAACCTAAACTTCTTATATGTAATAACTTGTGAAGCCCTTAGAGACTAATTGTGATTAAGGGCTATACAAATAAAAATGACTTGACTTGACTTGAATTTTAGACAAAACATGGTGTAATTGAATGGATACTTGAAAGGCACAAGCTCCCAGGCATTGAATTGCATTGATCATTTAATTTCATGTCATTTCATTTGTTCATACTTGTTTATGTTGTCTCATTAGTTGCTTTTCAATTAAATGGCACTTTTCTGTTTTTTTGTTTTGCAACGTGTTTGGTCATTTGGTCATGTTTTGTAGTCAGGCAATTTGGGGAGCTCTGCGGTAGGAGGGGGAAAGGAATGAACGGATATGATGGATGTAAACAAAGCTTTTGCGCACAAGGAAAAGAATAAAAGGGTCAAATTAACACCCACCAGACTTCAATAATGTCCACTCTGTTGTGGAACCTGAAATGGCTTATAGATAAAATAGTAATCCTAAACACAGCACAAAGACAAAATGCACTATTATCAAATGCCACTGCCAGTTTATGTAATAAATGTGTATCGCCCACCTGGACCATATTCCATTTTTTTGAATTAATTCTCGCAACTGTTAAATGACCATGTAACTTATGCAGACAAAGTGATATGTATGGGTTATTTTAAGGTTATCATTAGCTAATTCGCCTATGGTTACATTTCATTCGCTGATTGAAACATTTGGTTTTAATCAAATAATTGGAGTGCCCACACATAAAGATAGGAATAAAGAGATATCTCAGTTTTTGCGGTTGACGGAGACCAGAACCCCCCGTGAAAAGTAAAAATCTGCGAAGTAGCGTGATACTTTAAAAAAATCCCCCAAGGGGCAAACTTATCTTTCGATGACGTCATTGCTGACTGAAGGTTACTAAATAACAACTTTAGATCAACAGAATAACACAAAACACACAATTGCAATTGAATGAATTGTTTTATTGAAATTATGGCTCAGGAGGTAGAGCGCACGTCTTGGGATCAAGAAATCACAGTTCGAATCCCAGCTCGTCCGTGTTACATGTCAAAGTGTCCTTGGGTAAGACACTGAGCCCCTAATACCCCCAATAAGCAGGTTAGCGCCTCACATGGCTGCCCGGCTGCTATTGGGAAATGTGAAGCACAATGTAAAGCGCTTTGGTAAGTCTTGAAAAGCGCTATATAAATGCAATATAAATGCAGATGATTTAATTTCATTTCATTTCAAAACCAACTCAAATGGTATGTGATGGCATGGCAGATGAGTGGTTAACGCGTCCACGGCATAGTTAATGTGTGGAGTTTGCATGTTCTCCCCATGCTTGCGTGGGTTTCCTCCAGGCACTCCGGTTTCCTCCCACATTCAAAAACATGTATGTCAAGGTAATTAGCTGGTTCAAAATGTTGTGAACTAGCGAATGAGTTGTCTGTCTCTGTGTGCCCTGTGACTCGCTGGTAACCAATTCAGGGTGTCCCCTGCCCACTGCCTGAAGATAGCTGGGATGGGTTCCAGCACCAACGCGACCCAACTGAGGATAAGCGGTGCAGATAACGGTTAGTCGGTCAGTAGGTAGGTAGATAATGAAAATTATGGTTTGTGCTAATCTGGATTGGAAAAGTGGTGGTGGTACTCCAAAAAGAGCAATGATCTGGGTTTATTGGGAAGCCAAAGTATGTTTTAAAAATTGCAATCTAAAAGTCGTTAAGAGTAGAGCAAGACCAATACATATGTTACAAAGATCAATTGTAGATATATATTAAGATAACCCGGAAACAATTTTGCTCCTTCACGATCTGCTACCTTATCGTGGTGGAGGAGTTTGTATGTCCCAATGATTTTAGGAGCTATGTTGTTGGGGCTTTAAGCACCTGATAGGGTCACCCAGGGCAAACAGGTTCTAGGTGAGGGGCCAGACAAAACATAGATGAGAAGAAAACATTGGTCCACAATTTCCCTCGCCCGAACAGGGGTTACCGGGGCCCCCTTCTGGAGCCAGGCCTGGAGGTGGGGTCCGCTGGCAAGCGCCTGGTGGCGTTTTCTCATGGGGTCTAGAATCCCAAAGGGACGACGTGGGTCCCTCTCCCCATGGGTTCACCACCTGTGGGAGGGGCCAAAGGGGTCGGGTGTGTAGAGAGCTGGGTAGCAGCCAAGGGAGGGGTCCTTGGTGCGACGATCCCCGGCTACAGAATCTGGCTTTTGGGACATGGAATGTTGCGTTCTCCATTCGGGCCCCTGTGGTGTGGAATGCTCTCCTCCCTGAGATTCGATCTGCAACCTCAGTGGAAATGTTTAAATCTAAGCTTAAAACACACTTCTATTCTATAGCATAATGAATAACCTATATTTTATGTTGACAATATCTGTCTATCTGTGTATTATTATTAATCCTTCGTCTCCCCTCAGATTTCTAAACTTCCCTCGACTCACGTCGTGGGTCACCAAAAACTGTAAAGTTTTAACATTTATTAAACTGAAATCTGACTCTGAAGGCACTTCAAGTTTCTTGTCTAAACCCGACATTGAGCTGACATGCAAACCTAGACACTAGGACATGGCTGGGTACACCAATATAGTCACTAACATTGGCTCCAGTGATACTATGATGAGGCAATTTGAAATTCCAAAGAAAATATTGCAAGGTCTTGAAATCTTGCCAGAAAGAGGAGTCGGCATTGAGTAAATGTCTCTTGCCTCTGGCCTGTAAGAGGCAATGATTGGAGGTTTGGCAGACTAGTCTTGCATAACTGGGGGTGGGCTGGTTTTCTTAGCCAACAGAGATTTAGGTTTGTGGACAACTGGCCCTCTTTCTGCGGTCAACCTGATTTGCTGAGGAGGGACGTCTTACACTCTAACTGGGATGGCAACCTCACTCTTTCTAGAAATATAGATTATTGTTTAAGCCTTCCATGACAGGGTACGCAAGTGCAAGCCAGGTCACAGGTGATTAGTGAGCCTGTAGCCTTGGGTGTGGAGTCTTTAATGCTAAAACTAACTAGCGCTATGCTAGATTCATGCAATTCACATTTTTTGTAGTTTAAAGCATTCCATTGCCTGCAAAACACAACTTGAACTATTTTCCTCTGTAAGATCCTCTTCTGTGTTCGAACCTCGGAACCTTTACCATTATGGTCTTTATTATGGTCTGAATTCTCTGCTAAATTATGACAAAGAAGAAAAAATACTTTTTTTCTACTATTATTTCTTGTGTGTGTTACTTCACATGTCTAGACAATTCCTGAGGTGTGAAATCCTGCAGCCATTCAAGGCACAAGATCCTGGACAGGCAGCAAAATATTGTGGAAGTTACCTCTAAGGTTCAAAGGGTTCTGAGAATCCAATTCTTTGGGTCAGCTTTTTACAGTTATGCCAAGGTACTTCGATTTAGACGGTATCGTAAAAGCTAATATAGCAGTAAAAAGACCCTGGGCGGCTAAATTAAACCCTTAGCAATTCTCTAATTATCCATCCATTATCTGCACCGCTTATCCTCAGTAGGGTCGCGGGGGTGCTGGAGCCCATTCCAGCCATCTTCGGGCAGTGGGCAGGGGACACCCTGAACTGGTTGCCAGCCAGTCGCAGGGCACACAGGGACAGACAATTCGCTCGCTCATTCACACCTAGAGACAATTTGGACCAGCCAATTAAGCTGACATTCATGTTTTTGGAATGGTATGAAACCGGAGTGCCCGGAGGAAACCCACACAAGCACGGGAGAACATGCAATCTCCGCACAGGAAGGTTGGTAGCTGGATTTGAACCCACGACCTCAGAACTGTGCCGCAAACGCGCTAACCACTGCGCCGCGGAGCTGCCCGCAATCCTCTAATATTTGCCTCAAATCCCAATCTAAGACATACCCAAAGTAGTTTGGATGCTGTTCTTGAACCCTTTAGATAATATGGACGGTTTTGGTCGCTTTTGAACGATAACACTCTGAAGATTTGTCCCCAACTGAAATAGGTACTGCAAGTGCTATTAAGATTAAATAATCTTAGTTTGAACACACAGAAATAGAGGGTTTTCCTTCTCGCCTAAATGTTTTTTTTTTGCTATTACATGCCTGCAAAAGACAGTAGCATGGGCATCGTCACTGGAAAAAAAGCTGTAACAAAAGCAAAAAGCCTTACCTTATTCCTGGTCGAATTTGTTCACAGTATCAAAAAAAACTATACTTTTTGTTCAATACATTTTTCTGAGGTTATGTTTCTGGCCATTTGGAGATAACAAATGCACAGCTCTAAACCTCTTAAACCGTGTAGAAATTTGTGTAGAAATGTATACAGTGTTGCATTAACTCACGTTGATTTTCGGCTCCGATTTTAATACACATCGTAACATTGCATGCGTTTATTTTTGGCTCCGCTTTGAATACACATTGTAACATTGCATACGTTTGATTTGGGAATTTCGTTTGGATAACCAATGTGTCAATAATAATTTAAATAATTCATTGCTGGCTTAAGATATTCAGAGATAAAAGGGACAATGTCGGTCTTATCAATACAGGCCCCCGTGTCAATCAAAAGTTCAGAGGAAACTGCCATATTGGAAATAATTTTACAAGTCTGTTCAATTAAACTAGAATTATGGGGCAAAACAGATGGGTTGCAAAAAATAAAGTCCAATGATGCCGACATTATTTTCGGCATGTTTATTTATCTGTCGGCATTATTGTGTGTTTTGGAGTAAACTATTTATAAGGTTAGATTCACTGGACTCTCGTGGATATATCAAGAGCATGTTGCGGAGATTTGTATCATTATCTGACTGACAGGGGACGTTACTAGTGAACTATGCAGGATTTATAGTTTTTGGGGATCTTGTTTCAGACTGTTGGTGACCTTTCTGTGATGAGTACGTTTCGAAATGGTCAGTATATCTTGAATCCAAGAATTTAAGCTTTCCAATTACATGTGGGATGATGTCTTTGAGTGACTGGTGACATCGTATGGACACATTTGCTTCTCAACAGTCCCACGGCTTGCGGTTAAGGGGTTAATGGGAACGTATTCATATTTATGTAAGTTCAGTCTGTATCCAAAATTGCAGGAAGTGACATGGTACCTCTTCATATCAGCCCTAATTCGGTTCAGGATTGTGATCATAGCTCGTGTGGCTTGTTTAACAGGTGAATTTTCCTGTTATGAAATAATTAAAAACTAATTGTTCTGTTCCTGACCCCCCAAAATAATCCAAGTTAACCATAAGGGGCCAATAAACACATATTCCTGATCATTACAATCACATTAAGAAAGTTATTCAACATAGCAAACACAGTAATAAGATAAGTGGGATAATACTCTTGAATTGCAAGTTTATTAAGAGCACGTACCATGAGTGGAGTCACCGTAACGTAGGGGTGCAGGGAGAGGGGTGTGAGAGGACTGATGGTGCACAACTGTTGATGATACATAAGCACTTACTAAATGTACTGTAACTTTAAAAAAAATGAACACACATGCTTTTTGCAGCTCTTTTTTGACTTTCTTTCAACTTGTTAGTGGGAAGTGCATGCATGAGCGGTTTCTAGTCTCTAGTGGTAGCCTCTGGGAATGCTCAGAGCTTGTAATATCGTTCGTATTGTGAGGAAAATTTTTGTTACAAATAAAAGTCGTATATTCAAAGTTCTCGTGTTTAAAGGTGCTCGTATATAGAGGTACCACTGTATTTGGGTTTGAAATGTAAAGCAAAAGGTCATGAGTATAAAGGTAAAATGTGTTAATAAAATTCAAGCGGGAGATTCCTTGAAACGTCTCTTTTTTACAAAGCCACAGTGCTTAAGATTCGTCAGAGAGTGTGAAAGGAAATGCAAGATGTGTCATCCTTGATGGGTACCACAAAATAGAGGAAAAGAGACGGACTTCACACCATTTTCAAAATTAACTCATCACAAGCCTGAAACAAGATATTCGAAAATCATACATAGCTCACAGATAAATAGTTCTCATAGTTAGCCAACGATTCCTCTTATTACATTCAGGACAGTCCAGTGAGTCCAACCATGTAAGATATTACTCCAAAACGCATGGTAATGCTGACAGATTACAAAAAAATCCACCTGAAAGCATTCCTGTATTGTTTTAAGATCGTTGTTGTAATCTGTCTTGCTCCATAACCCTTTAAAAATAAACAGACTTGTCATATGATTTCCGATATGACATTTTGATTGACACCACTCTTGTTCAATGTCGAGCTTTTCTGCACGGTCCTTAGCCTGTGACAACCAATGAGGGCCTGTATTGAAAATAAACATGGGTAAATGCAACTCTGAATCCATTTTTAGGTGTGATTGTGTATGAATGGGCAATCATGGAATGACTTAAAACTCTTTCACAATGTTTCAAAAATTGACTAAAGTAAAATACTCCAATGCAAAGTTTTTAGGGCTTTAGTTCTACCTTTTTAAAGAGACCAAAAGCATATTTTCCAAAGGGTTCAAGAACAACAATCAATTTACTCTGGGTATGTCTTGGAATCGAATTTTAGGGAAATTTGACAGAAACAGTAAAGGGTTAATATTAATGAATTGTTTAATTTTTTGCAAGATAAGAAGAGTAAATATGCTTTACCATTGATTTAAAATCTGAATTAATCCCAACTTCATAAGAAATAAAAAGAGGTAGATCCACTCTACACAGTAAAATGCCTTTTTTGCATCTGGCGAGAGAACTACTTCAGCTTGTTTGGTTTCTGATGATGAACTGATGTTGTTTATTAAACATCTAGCATTGTCAAAGGAATGACAACCAGACATTAAGCCATTGTGATCTGGGTCTATTAGTGTAGGAATTACTTACTGCAGCCGGATAACAGGAACATTTGATAGAATGTTTAAGTCGGTGTTTAAGAGGGAGATTGGTTTATATGCTTGCCAATTGCAGATCCATTCATTTTCTGCACTGCTTATTACCACCAGGGTTAGCTTAGGCCGTGGATACCACCCCAGCAGCTTTCTTAACTGATGCTGGTGAAGAATAAAGTGATGCTTAGTAATCAGAAAAGGTGTCACAAATCTCCTTTTGGGTCTGTGCGGACCAACCCAGTTGGATATGATAATCTAGGGAAGTCTTGATTCAGCCGCCTCATAGGCTTAGTATTCCCATATTTTGCCTGTTTTTTTTGCCAAGTTCAGAACAATGTTGCCCCGTTAAAAACCAGGATCTTAGAAATTCAGATTCAGATTCAGATCTACTTTATTGTCATTCTAGTACACGTGTATACAGAACGAAATGTCGATGCATCTGACCCCCACAGTTTCCTTGAATGTACAGATATAAATAAAGTTGTATTGTATTTTGGCTACGTATAGTATTTTACCATAGTGCCGATAGTGCAAGAAGAGTAGCTAACCAGATGTGCAAAATGGGCAGTCAGGTTAACAAGTCATACCTGATAATAAAAAAATCACATAGACTGTAATTGCAATCTATTTTGTACAATGTGGGTGAGGGAGTCAGGACAAATATTCTGTCCTAACAGCTATTTTTTTTAATTTTCTAATTCGTGCAGCAGGAGTAGGGAACCTATGGCTCGGGAGCCATATATGGCTCTTTTCATGAGTACATATGGCTCTGAAATAAAATGTAACTATTGCACATCTCTCTGTGGCGTTCCAAAGTCAAGTGATTTCGTCCCAATATTGGTCCATATAGAGCCGAAACAACTTAATGGAGAAGTTCGATAAGAAACCATTTAAACTGATGAATAAAAACGCTGGCAAACGACTTTGATTGGGTGAGCAGTACAGGTGGGCGGATCCCTGCACACAGCGCAAGGCACTTCCTTCTCTCTCTCTCTCGCTCAGTGCAGTCTACACCGAAAGTGAATATGATTATATGCTTATCGTTTGCAGTAATTTGTGACATTTTTACAAAATAACTTTGCATGCACATTGTTTTGAAACCGTTATTAAGGACAAATTTCATGGAAAAAAAATTGCCTCAACACTCTTAACTGAATTGTAAATGGCATATTTACATTGATTTGGGACACAGGATTTGGCATTATTATCATTTCATACATTTGATTAAATCATCAAATGACACACAGTGAAATAAAATGTGCTGAAGAATTGACTTTTGTCTAGGGAGCGTGTTTGGCAGTTTTTTTCAATTTTGTCTGAAAATATATGATGTGGCTCCCTCAATTTCTTTTTAAAACATTTTTTGCTTTTATGGCTCTTTGGGTCAAAAAGGTTCCTGACCCCTGTCGTACAGTATCAGCAATTTAAAATGAAAATTGCATTTGCCTTGTTAGGCTGTACACTAAATTCTTATACTTTAGAACGAACATCCAATTCTCAAATGATTCTACAAAAGGAAAATGTTGCCAAATAGTCCTATTGTGAATATGTTTTTTTATGTCTCAAATAAGTAAAGAAACTGGCCTGGTTATGCTGTTTAAGTCACTGATTTGCTTGTCTACTACAATAGCATCATCAAAATTACCCAATTGAAGTCACCAAATATCAATATAAACCCTTTGATTGCACTATTGTTACAATGCATTATTCTTTTTCATTCATAAACATTGCATTATTATCTTAGGCTAGTCTCTAAACACTACTTTGTAAATATTTTTGCTTTTCTATTCTGACAGTCTTTTCATCTTTTTCCCCTCTCTTTAAAGTCTTAATTTCCTGTTTACCCTGGAGTGCCATGCCTAATCTCGTTGCAATAAATTTTTTTCCAACGTTGATATCAATGACAATTAAAACAGTTGAATTGAATATAAGCACCTTATATCAGTATTTTGTAATTCTCATTACAGGGTTCTGATTGTACAACTTAACAAATGTAAATGCTTAGTGCCTTTGATAGTCTAATCAAAGTCAAAAGTATTTTTCCTATTACATCCATCCATCCATCAATTATCTGCACCGCTTATCCTCAGTAAGGTGGCGTGCGTGCTGGAGCCCATCCCAGCCATCTTCCGGCAGTGGGAAAGGGACACTCTGAACTGGTTGCCAGCCAGTAGCAGAGCACACAGGGACAGACAACTCACTCGCTCATTCACACATAGAGACAATTTCAGACCGTTCAATTAACCTGACATGAATGTTTTTGGGATGTGGAAGGAAACTGGAGTGCCCGGAGGAAACCCACGCAAGCATGGGGAGAACATGCAAACTCCACACAGGAAGGTTTGATTTCGTGACCTCAGAAGTGTGCCGCGGATGCGCTAGCCACTGCGTTGCCGTGCTGCCCTTCCTATTTCATGTTTCTTCATAATTACATTGATGCTAGTGAATCTGCCAAATATGTAAGATCTTCTAAAATGTGTTTCTTATGTTAAACAACACAAACAGGTTTCCCCAAAATTGTAATAATGGTGAGCGAATTCTGTAGCAAATACACAATACAACGGTTTCTGTAAAAATATTTTTTAAGGTAATTTAAAAATCATAATCACTTTATTTGGTAGAAGCTGCATAATATATAAAGATTTTTTCCTTTTTTATTTTAATTTCCCAAAATAAAATAAAATTGAAATGATTCTACCCAGTACATATTGACATTATTCCGACTATTCATTTATAATTAGCAATTATGTATATTTTGCAACAGTGGGTGAGTTAAACATTATAATTCAACAATTTTTCCTTAAGTATGTAAACATTTTATCATTTGCATGACCCAACGTCACTTTAAGTCCAGACGCTTAGCCCTTAATGTCTTTAATGTCTCAGTTTTGATGTGACGGACTGTGACGTATAGTTTTTCAAGTTCCATGCCAGTAACTTCCGTATCTGTCTGTAATTTATTTTTCCATAAGAAGGTTCGTTGCATGCAACGAAGTGCCTCATTGTCCACTTGTAATCCATTGATAGGTTGTTGCTTTCCCCACCACAGGAATCTTTATTCCAGCTCGGAAAATGTGTCCATTTAAAAAATGACTCCATTATCCTGTCATGTTTTAATTAGCTGTGTCCCCATTACGGCAAATAGATTTTTTTCATATGTGCTGCCTTTTGATACTTTCAGCTATCTTTCACAGAGCGTTCATCATCTTTCAAAGAATGTCTTCTTGTACTTTTTGGCACAAATTCGAATCCTGATAAATCAATAATTATATTAGGACCAACCGACCGACTGACCGATCGACCGGCCGACCGACTGACCGACCGCCGTACCTACCTACCTACCTACCTACCTACCTACCATAAATTCCGGACTATAAGGCGCACCTGATTATAAGCCGCACCCCCCACATTTCGGGAGGAAAACAGATTTATTACATACACAAGCCGCACCGGTATATTAGCCGCATGTATCCACATTGAGAACAGAAGTCCTTTTTAACTGAACAGTTTTAACGGTGAGAACTTGTATAGATTTGATGTTTCTCTGTTGCTTGCTAATTGTCAGACATATCATATTACACCTCTGAGCCACTAGGTTGAAACGTTTGTTTTAAGTGGAGGGGGGGATCAAGGTCCTGACCGTCACATGCCGACACATCTAGATTCTCATAAATGGCTGATTCAACGGAAAATGATACCGGTTGTTATCGTTTGATGCAGACCTGCAAAGTCCAGGTACCCGTTGAAAGTAATCCAAGGGAAAAAAAGTGTATATTTCCAAAGGTAAGGGTGGGAAAAATATATATGCACCCTGGTCTGCGGTGTCCACAAACACTCACCTTTACTGGTCCCTACTTCCCATAAATTCTGTTACGCTCCTTCTTTTTAATTGGTCAGTCCAAGACTTATCAGAACAAGTGTCCAAAATAAATACAAATAAATACATGACAAAAATATACAGTTGCAAATACATATTATACATGGTTACACATATTTACGAAGAAAGACGGTACACCGAGAGAGTTTTCAAAGCTTTAATAATAATAATGTAACTTTCATCCCAAACCGTGTCTGTGAAAGGTACCACCACGCTACACCTAACACGCTCGCAGGGATAAAAGCGTAGAAGTTGATCAAACCTCACACTGTTTGTTTTCATCAGGTTAGCAATGCTCGTTCTATGCGTTCAAACATTATTATTGGCTTTGATGGCGGACGCATCAGGTTAGTACTGCTCGTTCTATGCGTTTATACTCTCATTGGTGTCGGTTTTAAGTGTGTTGTTGGTAGTGTGCCCGCTTTGAGACTGGGAGGTCGCTGGTTCGCGGCTCGACCGAGACATACCTAATTGGTATAATGGCGGCGCCCTCTGGCTGCGGCTGCATCGACTCGCTACAACGGGTCAGGTGTATCGACATTTCGTTCTGTGTACATTGTTACAAAGAATGACAATACAAAGGAAATTATTATTATTATTATTATTATAATTATTAATTTTACAATTCTAACCATTTTGACATTGCTAGAAGTAAAGCAGCCGAGTCCTGCCATGGCCGGGCATTATACCGGCGGGCGGAGACATAACTGCGTACGATTCTTGCTCAAAGATGTTGTGGTAATTTCGGAGGGAATGTCAAGGCTGGATTTTATTAACAAGTTTATTGAAAAGCTTCTGAAGTTTAAAAAGGAGGAGATACATGCTGTCATAAAAATGCCTTCTGGCAAGGGCTTTGATGTAAGTTTTGTAACGGCGCTTTGAGGGAGTGAGGCCCCAGTTTTCTGGATTTACAGTGGAGAAGCTGACTGATAATGCTAACAAGATTGTCATTGTCAGAATGTTTAAGGAGGTGGTGAGTGCAGATGACGTCTGTTATTGGTTGAGTAGATACTGCTCGGTAAAAGACCAGGCTATGAAGGTGAGGGATGAGAAAGGCTATTGGACTGGTGCCTGGAGGGTACCCGTCCAACAATGGCAAGATCCTCAGGGCTTTCAGGGACTGAAACACCTCCCGTCGACTATATTCCTGGGGGAAAACCGTGGCTTTATCCACTATCAAGGGCAACCGAATCTCTGTCGCAAATGTGGTGAGCATGGGCATCTGGCTGAGGTATGTGGTCGAATTTTTTGTGGAAAGTGCAGGACAATTGGACATTCCTTTGAGGAATGTATCAATAGCAGAAAATGCAACCTCTGTGGAGAAACGAACCACCTCTATAGAAACTGCCCGAAATCGTTTGCTAACAAATTGAAAGCTAGGAAGGCAGTTAGCAAAGACAACAAAGACAATTAAATGATTTCAGACAACATAGATAATGAAATGAATAAATGTAACAAAGACAATGAAATGAATAAAGATAACAAAGACAATGAAATGAATAAAGTTATGGAAATACCAAATGAAAACGAACAAGAAATGAATAAAGTTATGGAAATACCCAATGAAGATGAACAGGAAATGAATAAAGTTATGGAAATACCCAATGAATTTGATCAAGAAATGCACAAAGAAAATGGACAAGACAAACAAATTGAAAATGCAGATGTCCCTACCAAAACCCCTGGAGGAGAGACCAGAGAATCAAATTTGAATCAGGAAGGACCTGAGAATTCTAATTCGATTTCTCATAAAATACTAGAATTTGGACAAGACAAACAAATAGAAAAGGCAACTGCCACTCCAAAAACACATATTAATCAGGAAGGGCCTGGAAGAGAGTCCAAATTAGAAAATTTGTTTGCTACGCCACTGCTGGGATTTGGAGAAGACAAATGAATCGAAAAGGCGAACGACTCTCCAAAAATCCATACGGGCACTGGAAAGAGGGGTAAAAGTAAGACAAAATTGGGGGTGGTGAAAACACCGGAAACAAAGAGAAGAGATTTAGAAGAAAGCCGATTGCCGATGAAAAAGCCCACAAGGGAACTGTATGAAGTTGAGCCGGAGGAAGTAGGGGAGGGAAAAAATCTGACCCTTTGTGGGCAGGGAAGTTAGAGACCCCTTGATAGGTCCTCTGGCTCACCCCCTAACCCAGAAAAAAGGGGAAGACCTGGAACCACAGACAGAGAGTCAGAGGATTCCAGAGTTTTCCCCGGTGAGTCTCCAAATGAGGTACTGCTCTTAAATGATGTGTCTTACACAGGTGACACTCTCGATGATCACCAAAGAATGGACTCGGATCCCCCGGTTTTGTCTAAGTAGTTTAAATACTTTAACAACAATCATCAACATTACATTCTCTACTATCAATGTGAGAAGTGTGAGATCACACAGGTGACACTCTCGATGATCACCAAAGAATGGACTCGGATCCCCCGGTTTTGTCTAAGTAGTTTAAATACTTTAACAACAATCATCAACATTACATTCTCTACTATCAATGTGAGAAGTGTGAGATCAAAGGTTAAGGCTCACAGTGTTTTATCGTTCTTAAAAACTATCAGAACGGATGTGTTTTACTACAAGAATGCTGCATCCCCTTTCTAAAAAATTATAAACAGTGGGAAGAGATTTGGCCATATCCGTCATTATGGAGTGGCTCGAATGATAACCGTAACGATGGGGTAGCCATTTAATAAACAACCCTCAACTCATCATAAAGGGGAGTACTGTGATGAGAGACGGACGCGCAATCTTAGCAAGACTTTCTTATATAGGGAATGATTTTATCTTCATTAACATATACAGCCATGCCGACAGACAACTCAGGTACGAACTCTTAGAGGACATTCAGTCGCATATGCTAGGCCATCAACCACTAATCGTGGGAGATTTTAATTGCATCCTAAGTAGGAAGGATAGAAAGAGGACCGATGAGGAGTTTAAAGTAGATAAAACATCAACTCTATGACAAGACATGTGCCGGACATTTAAACTGGAGGACTGTTTCAAATCCATACATCCAGGAGAGGAGGGCTTCACCTGGTTCAGTAGTGACAATGCCAGAGCCTCTCGAATAGACTACATATTTACAAGGGGTTTAGCACTAAGTGATGCAAGATTAATTCCTGTTTTTTTTTTTCGGATCACTTGCTACTGTCCTGCTCCCTCTCATTTCCTTCAGGTATGATTGTTGGGAAGGGTCTGTGGAAGTTAAACTGCTCCCTGCTGGAGGATGAGGCTCTAGCCGCACAATACAGGGAGCTGTACAAAGACTGGCAGACCCTTCAAGACTCGTATGATTCACGAGCACAATGGCGGGAAATGACAAAGAAACGAACACAGACCTTTTTTAGAAATGCAGGGAAAAACAAGAAACTTAAAGAGATGAAACGCATGTCGGGACTACAAAGAAGAGGTATTTCATCCTAACAGAAAAGGGGATGGACTTTAATGATGAAATCAAAGAGACCAAACAAGAACTAAACGCTTTGGCGGAAATAAAGAGCAAAGGCATCATAATAAGAAGCAGAGAAAGAGAAATAGAAGAAGGGGAAAAATGTACACGCTACTTTTAAAAAAAAATTATGAGCAAAAATGATGGGCTTTTTAAACTTCAAAACGAAAACGGGCAAATAACAAAGGAAAGTAGTGAAATAACCAAATTAGTTGAAGACTACTACAAAAAATTATATGAAAAGAAAGAAACACATGAGAATTAAATGGGGCATGTATTAGATCATATTTCAAGATCAGTGCGTCAAGACCCCTTTTTAACATCGGACTTTACCCAGGACCAACTGAATGATTGCATAAAGACTATGAAAAAAGGCAAATCACCCGGGGAGGACGGGCAACCTCGAATTTTACCGGACTTTTTGGGATATTTTAGCACCAGATCTGATTACTGTTTTTAACGAATTTTCCATTCGAGACAACATGCCAGACAGTTTCAGAATAGGGATAGTTACTCTATTGCACAAAAAAGGAGACAAAATTGACTTAAAAAACTGGCGACCCATAAGGCTTTTAAACGTGGACTGTAAAATTTTCAGCAAGCTTCTAGCAACACAAATGTCTGTAGTCTTGGGAGACTTGGTTGATCCAGACCAAACCTGTGCCATTGTGGGAAGGAAGATCAGCGACAGTCTCATGCTGATCCGTGACACCATTTGTTATGCGAGAGACAGAAACATGCGACTAGCGGTCCTAAACCTAGACTTTGAAAAAGCCTTTGATCGAGTCTCGCACCAATACCTCTTCAGGGTATTGCAAAAATGTGGTTTTCCCCAAAAATACATCAAGTGGGTAGGACTGCTATACCGAGACATCTACAGCAAATTCATGATTAACGGGAATTTATCGGAAGCAATCGAGATCAACTGCGGTGTACGTCAAGGTTGCCCTATGTCTCCCCTTCTCTATGTTCTTTGCATTGAACCTTTGGCACAAATGTTAAGAAAAGATAGATTTGTCGAAGGGATCAATATCCCAGGAAGTGGGGGACAAATTACCAAGTGTGTTTTGTACATGGATGATTTTAATATTTTATGTACTGACCGCGCATCTGTTGGAAGAGCCCTTGACTTGACTGACCTGTTTGGGAAGGCGTCTGGGTCAAGGCTAAATAGAGAAAAGTCACAAGTGAAGTTTTATGGAACGTGGAAAAAGACAGAAAAGGCAGGACTCCCACTGACGGTGTTAAAGACAGACCAGAAAATCCTAGGGATAAAATTCAATGCAGATGGAGGAGGCGAGACCAACTGGGTTGACGTGACAAGGAAAGTTAAGCAAAGACTTGTTTTTTGGTCACTAAGAAAACTGACAATAGAGGGGAAGGTCCTAATCATCAAAGCGATCATCCTCCCACTGCTTTTATCAATCAGTTTAGTTTTTATGCCCAAAAGAAACGTGCTGTTACAACTGGACCGAGCCCTCTTTTGCTTTGTCTGGGGCTCAAAGTGGGAAAGGATAAAAAGAGATACAATGAAAAAGAAAAAGGAAAAAGGGGGAAAGGAGTGCCTGATCTACAGCTTTTCCTGGGAAGCAAATATGTCTCTCTCCACTTCCAAAACGCTGTGGGCCCACCCAACAACCCGAAAAGTCAAGCGATGACCCGGTTCTGGATGGGCTCATATTTGCGGAAGCTAAAGCTTGTACCAAACAATCGTTTGATTCCAGTTTCATTTAACTTGCCACCAACACATCTCTTTATTCGGGATTTTTTAAAGAAGTTTGATTTAGAAACACAAGAAAGTCACACTTTACAAAACCACAGGGCCCTTATTGCTATTGTGCAAGAGCGTGCAACAGTAAGTCCTGTGCGGGGGCTTGCGTTTGGCGAACCTACAACGGTTTGGAGCAACGTGAATCATCCTGCCCTCCCAAACAGACTACGAGACTTGTCATGGATGGTGGCTCATGAGGTTCTCCCAGTCAGAGCCGTAATGCACCACCGAGGAATGTCAGCGACTTCGACGTGCCCTCGACCTGGCTGTGGCGCCCAGGAGTCGGTGAGGCACCTTTTTTGTGAGTGCAGCGCTGCCGAGGACTTGTGGACAATGGCCGACCAACTAGGAAAATTCCCGGACTTGCCAGCAGGGGAGGTCCCTGATGCACAGTACGTGCTTTACGGGATGAGTCGGTCGAGGAGGTCTCGGAACGACTTTGCCAGGGATTGGCTCACTCTCGCCGCCATCAAGGACGCCATCTGGACCTCTAGAAACCTGCTGGTATGGAGGTGCAGGCAGATCCCCCCAGTGGCTGTGCTCCAAATGGCTGTAGATACCATACAATCTGTGAGCGGCGGGCCTAGGACGCAACCATAAAGAAGAATCGTCTGCACCCACCCGGAGTGGGGAACCGGGGCTACACTGTGGGGGTCCCGGAAGCAACGGCCTGGGTTGTGGAAAGTAGAAGTAAGAAGGGAGAGGACCCACAAAGAGGACTGGAGGATGCTGCTTGGGAGGGTGGGATGACAGAGCTATGCCCTTGCACAATAGTTTTGCCCTTTACACTTTGGTTAACTACTATTAAAAGATAATAACTCTGAAATTGTTTAATTGATGTTGAAAATGTCAGAAAAAAGTGTTAAAATATCGTCATGTCATATTGTCAGATATAACAAAATTGTGAAAATGCTTGATGGCTGTTGAGATCGTCGTATTTGTTTTGCTGCTGTTGGTGTCGGCGGATTTGTTCAAAACAAAGACAATCGACTTTGGCCTGGACGAATCTATTGACACTAACAAAGATGTTATACAACGAAATTGTGAATACGCTTGATTGCTATTAAGATTTTAGAGAAGGGTTGTTCAAACCTCACATTGTGTTTGCTGTTAAACGTCATATTGAAATATAATATTGTGAATGTGCTTGATTGCTGTTGAGATTGACAAGATTGTTTTCTGTTATTAGTGTCAATGAATTTGTACAAACCATTAATTGCTGTTAAAAATGTTGAAAAAATTGTTAAAATGTCATATTGTCAGATATAACGAAATTGTGAATATGCCTAATTGCTGCTAAAATTATCGAGAAAAATTGTTCAAACCTCACATTGTTTATTTGTTGTTAATAGTGTCAATAAAATTGTTTAAACCCAAAAAAATGGATAATGAATAACGAAGATAGAACAATAACCCTTAAACCCCCCCCCTCCTGTAACCAACTATGCAGTTACAATCGTGTTCAAGATTTGTGAACAATCTATGAAGAGCCATGATCTTTGATTTTTGCAATCCGGAGATGGAATAAGAGCTTGCTCTGTCCACTCCACGCATCGGCCCGGTATTGCAGTACCTCCGGGAACGGTGCATTCGCAATGATCGCAGCAAGGCTTTAAGGCTAGGACCTTAGCTTGGCCTTTTGGCTGAGAGTAAGTGTCCCGGCTCCTAGGCTTTGTAGCGCATTATGAACTGACCGATAATGGATAATGAATAACGAATATAGAACAATAACCCTTAAAAATCCCCTCCTGTGGTTCTGATATAACTGGGAGGAGACGGTCATGCTTTGTCCACTCCACGCATCGGCCCGGTATTGCAGTACCTCCAGTAACGGTGCATTCGCAATGATCGCAGCAAGGCTTTAAGGCTAGGACCTTACCTTGGCCTTTTGGCTGAGAGTAAGAGTCCCGGCTCCTAGGCTTTGTAGCGTATTATGAACTGACCGATAACGGATAATGGATAATGAATAAAGAAGATAGAACAATAACCCTTAAAAAATCCCCCCCCCCCTGGTCAGTTGTGGTTCTGATCTTGTATACGATCACTGGCCTGGTATTGTAGTACCTCCGGGATCGGTGCATTCGCAATGATCGCAGCACGGCTTTGGGGCTAGGACCTTAGCTTGGCCTTTTGGCTGAGAGTAAGTGTCCCGGCTCCTAGACTTTGTAGCGTATTATGAACTTGCCGATGATGGATAATGAATAAAGAAGATACAACAATAACCCTTAAAAAATCCACCCCCTAACCCCCCACCCCCTCGCTTCTTTAGCTTGGCCTTTTGGCTGAGAGTAAGAGTCCCGGCTCCTTGGCTTTGTAGCGTTTTATGAACTGACTGATAACGGATAATGGATGATTAATAGAAAAAATAGAACAATAACCCTTACCCCCCCCAATAGTTACTAAATACTGAATTGTGGCATTCATACAAGTTAGTAAAAACACAGCACTATGAACAGCAAATTTTAGGCAAAAACTGCAAGTCTTTACTACTCTGCATAAAATCTGATTTGAAATAAGATATTCTTGTCTGGACATTTTGCAAAGGATGTTTTTTTTAAAAATTCAACAAAAATATATTAAACCCTTCAATGTTCCACCGGTCTGCCGTCAGACTGTTGATAAAGTCTTGTCTTTACGATGTCACTAGTCACTGAAATACTTTGTTATAAAATTGGAAAGCCTAAACTAATCACAGAATCTCAGAAAGTTAGGGTTAGGGTTAGTATGAATGGGGATGTGTTTTACTCTTGATTTTGATTGTCTATTTGTTATGCAAGCCATCAAACAAAACTTCCGAGCTCAAAAACAACGCTTCTTTGATATATTCGCATTAAGTAAAAGATTTTCCATGCTTTGCTATATAGTGAGCAATGGCGCTTTTAGAAGTGACAGTGGTTTTCAGGATCTGTGTTTGTTTGCCGTAACCTGGACACAGCGCGTTTCAATGTCACCGCCTTGTCAGACTCGTCCTTGAATTCATGTTCATGATTCGTTACGTATTGACGTTTAATACTTGATGTGCGAGGTACAACACTCTCAAGGCATAATGCACAAAGAGCATGGTCATTTTTTGCACAAGGCCCCAGTCATTTGCCCATGCTGGCTGAAAAGAACAACATTTTTTGCTGGAAAAGCCGCCATGATTCATTCGGTTATCGCGCGCCTGTGTTTCGTTGGCTGGGTTACAACACAGATCTCTTCCCCTCTCCTCGGCACCGCACAGACACACGCTCACAAACGGAGCAGAGGAGGAGGGGCGTGACCGTAAAGCCTCTAAACAACACGCCGCACAACTGAAAATGTCTAAATTTCAGGTAAATGCGCGAAAAACAAAAAATCATTATTATTTTGCCGTGCGCTCGCGTGCCACTGGGTAACCCCTCACGTGCCACTGCTGTATTTACTCGTCATCATTCATGCAATGTTTGTGTTGCGTCTTCTACAAGCCACGTGAACTCTTTCCACGATGCTTTTAATGTACGTTTACGTTTTGCAGCGTCATAAATTTTAGCTTCTTTTGAATCTTTCTTCTGGGACTGAGGTTTTGGCTTGATTCCTAACCACTTATCCATTTTTCTTGTGTTCTCTGTTGTGTGTATTTTAGAAAATGAAATGCAAATGCACGACCTTATAACGCTCGGGAGAGTCCGGAAGCACGAAGTTATTTGATGCAGGCTTCTGATCGGTTGCCGAGTATGCAAATTGCCAAATGAACCGAAATTTCCAAACCGAACAAAGATTTTGAAATCGGAATAAAGCAAAAGTTTGATTTAAAAAAAAACAACCTTTTTTCCCTTGAAAAAGTTGTCGGCCACCCGGGCGGAGATGTTTTGTAAGTTGTACGCCCGACGTAAAAGATGCACGCCCCGGGCATCCGGGCAGACGTTATTTTAGACACTGGTCTAACAAGATGGTCAGTAGGGTCAAACGAACTACTTGCTTTCTTGATCCGTTTCTGGCTTTACTGGTGAAAGATCTGTTTGGGATCTCATGACCTTCAGTTTTAAATATGATTAATATATCGCTATCCTGGGGTATTGTTCCTGTAGCCTTTGAGTCTGCTGTCATTAAACCCACGCTTAAGCAACCTAACCTTGACCTGGAAAGTGTAGGTAATTATAGGCGAGTGTCATATCTGCCATTTTTTGCAAAATTACTTGAAAAGGTCGTTGCAATGCAGCTTTATGACTTTATGCCGGAAATTAATCTTTGAGACTGTCCAGTGAGCATTTAGAGAAAATCACTCTCCTGAGATAGCCCAGGCTAAAGTAACCAATGATCACCTCTTTGCAAAAGATTCTGGTGCCTTGTCAATGTTACTGCTGCTGGATCTCAGTGCTGCTTTTGATACTGTGGCCCAAAACATGGTATTTGTTCGTCTGGAATGCATCGGTATCTTGGGGACTGTACTCTCGTGGTTTAGGTCCTACCTGTCAGACAGGACGCAATGCGTTAACTACGGCAATCTGACCTCTAGCCATTTTGATGTCCCCTGTGGCGTTCCATGGGGCTCTGTATTTAGCCCCCTTCTCTTTAGTATTTATATGCTTCCGCTAGGTGATATTATCTGCAAGTATAATAGTTTCCATTGCTATGCAAATGACACTCAACGGTTAAATTGTAGAAATCTGGAGGCCTGGCTTACTGAGATTCAAAGATGGATGTCACTTAATTTTTTGCGCCTTAACCCAGGTGTTTGGGCATTTGGGTTGGCCATGGTCCAAAAAATGTTGTGTGTGTTTTTGCTCCGTTTTCCCTTTTTATTTTCTTTGTTTTTGTATGTGTTTGTCTTGCTGTCGGTCTCCCCTCTAGAGGGATATGACCAGGATAGGTAGATAGATAAACCCAGAAAAAAACTGAAATGTTGATTGTTGGTCCAGCTCATTGTCGTGAGTTGTTTTCAAACACTGCCCTGAACCTAGACAAATGTAATATCACCCATAGTGATTCGGTCAAAAATCTACATGTTATATTTTATCCCAATCTGTCAGTTACACATGAAAAATATGACCTTACACCTCCGTAATATTGCAAAGATTTGTTCGATGCTGTCCCAATTAGATGCAGAGGTTCTAATTCATGCGTTTATTAATTCTCGGCTTGATTTACTGTCATGTATTGCTTTCTGGTCTCCCGATGTCTAGCATCTAATGTTTGCTGCTGGTTCAGAATGCGGCAGCGAGACCCTTGACTAAGACAAAAAAGTTTGTGCATATTACTCCTGTAATGGCCAACTTGCACTGGCTCCCAGTCCACCTAAGATGTGACTTTAAGGTTCTTTTACTAACATACAAATATTTGCATGGACTTGTGCCCTCTTATCTCTCAGATTTGGTTTCTCCCTATGTTACTGCACAGAGCCTCCGCTCTGAAAATGCCGGTCTACTTGTGACTCCGAGAGCCAAAAAGAAGTCTGCAGGCTCGAGAGCGATCTCCAATCCGGGTCGCGGTGCTGTGGAATGCTCTGCGCCTCCAGAAATAAGATCTGCAACCTCAGTGGAAATTTTTAAATCTAGACTTAAGACACATTTCTATTCAAAAGCGTACGATTGATGCCCACCTCATATTTTGTATTGTCCTGTCTTTTTCTGAATGTTTGGCCGGTGGTGACACTTGGGAGAAGGACGATTTGAGATGAGTCAGCGAACCACCGTCTTACCTAAAGCATGTCAACACCTGCATTGACCAGCCGGCAGAGATAGGAAGCTGCGTCGCCGCTGTTATGGACTTTTTAGACAAATTTCGACATGTTATCTATTGTTCTCTTTTATTGATGTTTACTATGTTTGTATACTGTTACCCAGTGCTAAATCTATTACACCCTGGTCATCCTGAAAGGGGGATTACCACCCTTTTCAAGGTTTCTTTTTTCCTCACGCTGAGGTTTTGAGTTTTTCCCTGCCCACATGTTGGTTTAAAATCAGGCGACGGTGAAATTATAACCCTGTGCAGTCCTTTGAGACATTTTTGTGATTAAGGGCTATACAATTAAATGTGACTTGACTGACTTGATTTGACATGTTCTGTATATTATTTTGTTTCTTTAAGAATCTAGCTCTGATATTGTTCAGTCTCAATGGAAGAGGTGACAATCTTAAATCGTGTCAATGTTCAGTTCGATGTTTTTAGCTGTTAGGAACGCCACCACCAGTTCTTCCGCACTTTGCCGCCAACTCGCTGTGGTTCACCTCGTTGCAGAGGCTGGTAGCTGCTGCCTTTTGCATACGAGCGGGGTTTGATCTTCAGCCCAGTCACAATGAAATAATTCATTCTTAAATACTGCTCCAGGTCGAGCTCGGTTATTTTTCCGTCTCTTTCCACAGCACGCATCCTCAGCTCTTTCCCCTTCATCAACAGATCAAGTATCATATATTTTTTTATAAAAGTCATTTAATTTGTTTACAAGAAAGTCCAGTGATTTTTTTAATATCCTGCGTCTCGTCCGATTATCTTCTTGTTTTTTTTTACCTCACTGTGAGAGTGTGACACTGGAGTGTCATGTCCAATTTCGTTGTCACAATATGTTAACCCATTTTGTAACAATGACAATAAAGGTATATTCTATTCTATACAATGTTTATTTGGCCACTTAATCTTTGCAATTTGACACATTGAGTGTGTCAGCGGTTAAGCCAGTTAACTAGGCCTACGCCCACTTGATCAAGTAATTTGTATATATTTTAAACAACATGAGGCTCACCTAGAGGAATCTATGATTGTCCCTCATCTTATGGCTAAACAAAAAACTTGTTAATGTCTGGGCAAAATAGGATAAGAAAAAATGTGTAGCTTAGTCACTTTGAGTCTGTGTAGTTTCTGTTTTTCCTTGTGCTTTGAAGCACTTGTTTTCGGTTGTACTACCTAATACAGCTACATCTAGGGGTCAAAAAATACCCAGCAATCACAAAAGCAGTGGTATTGATATGAAATACTGTAAATCACCACATTACGATATGAGTGTTACACTAAACTAAATTTAAAACCCATATCTTTCATTTGATCTTTTTACTCGCCGATACGATACCTTAAAATAGTACAGAATGTGCATTGGAACAATGCTAGTTATTTTTTAGTGTAATTAGATGGCTAACAGAAGTGTATTATACATTAAACTTCTGTCTCAATTACCATGTTTGATGTGCTTTATCATTGCCAGTGTTAGGAATGACGCCGTTATAAATAACGCTGTTACCAAACAGCGTTCAAAGATGTAAAGATATTCCCTGACTGAAGACTCCTATTACCCCCCACAGTTTCTCCTTTGTTAATGACAAATGTGACTTTCTCTTGTCAACAATGTCCTTTATTCTTTCGTTTGATACAACTTTCCTTGTCATATAAATAAACATAGTTAGTTAGTATCAAACCACTTGCATTATTTATTTGTGTCTACTATTTTCCTTCTGGACTGATCAATCATTACCTATATCAATTACAGTAATAGAAAAACGACCATTTAAAGCTAAAATTAAAATATGTTTTGAGTATTTCGTACTTCATGATAAATGCAAGGCATAATATGAGACTATTTGTGTTGGAAACAGTAAGAATTTACCTGCTGACCAAATTGGTAACCACCGAACTAGATTCTGAATTATATAAATATGATTTAGACCAATTTCTCTACAGCCTCTTCCACAACGTCATCATTACTGATGGTCAAGTACAAATCAGCGGCTTGTTTCATGTTAAAGCTATGTCAGCGTGTGCATTCTTCTTATGCGTAAGAAAGAAAAGCAGGGCATTCTCGGTTGGCCTTTCAACATATTTATTCACGCACAATACGCTAACGTGAACACGGCTATCATTTTTACCTTACACGAGAGCCATCTAAAAATTAAACAAAGCAATGTGTTCTGTTGTGTACACAATGGAGAACATCCTACCGTAATATCACGGGTAAGAGCGCTATTAAATTAGCAATACACAGTGTTCATTTTACCTCTGAAAAGTGATGGGTCCCGGGGACTCGCATGTTTAAAAATCTATGGGTCCCAACAGATATCTATGGGTCCCCAAAATTTAGTCTCATATTGAAATTGTAAATCGGCGACAAATATATAATGTAAATCTATATATTCATTCCGTTTTAATCACCACCGTTTATTGATAATACAAATCAGTTATCACTTCAAGAGTTTTCAGTTCACAACAATATTGTACATTATACAAGATAATATTGCTGAAATAATTATATTAATCTATATTTTCATTCAGTTTTATTCATGACAGTTAATTGGTAATACGAAGCGGTTATCACTTCAGATTTTTCAGTTCACAATATTGTACATTATACAAAATAATCTTGCTGAAATATGAATCTATATTTTCATTCAAATTTAATCATCACAGTTAATTTGTAATACAAATCAGTTATCACTTCAAGAGTTTTAAGTTCACAAAAATATTGTACATTATACAAAATAATATTGCTGAAATATTAGTCTATATATTCATGCAGTTTTAATCATCACAGTTGATTGGTAATACAAGGCAGTTATGACTTCAGGTTTTCAGTTCATATATTCTTCGTGGTTTGCTGTCCCGCCACAGTTGTAATGCCTTCTTAAGGTCCAATTGCAGCAACGGAATTTCCATAGCTAATTTGTGGTTTTCATTGTCGTGGTGCCGATCAAATGTGCTCTTCTGAAAGTTAGTATTGTGAAATTATTTATGCAATCCAGTTTTTTTGTCACGCTGGGTACGCACAACACAGAACATGTAGCCTCTATTATCATCCTCATAGCGTAACCAGGAATATAATTGAGTCCATTTTGGCAGAAAAGTAATTTTCTTGCTAGAAGTATTCTTTTGTTTATTTTCTTTCGTCGAATCGTTCGCTTCAACACACGTGCTTTCCTTGCCGGAATTATTGCCGTTGTTATCACTCTCTGCATTATGTTTTGACTTATACTGACACTGATGAATGACCAATTTTGTGTTGATTGTTAAATAATACTGTTTTTTCGGAGGCATACTTAACCTTCACTCAACGACAAGCACCACAACAATGACGTAATCTGGAAGCAACGAAATCTCGTTTGCCGAGATCGGCTTGCAGACGAAATCTCGAACCGCGAGACCAAAACAACAATGGCGGATCTGCCTGACGAAAAGTTAAAAAAAAAAGTAATCGGTAATAATGTCAATTTTGTGTCAAAAAAGTTGCGTCCCGGGGACGCACGTTGATTCAACACTATGCGTCCCCAGCAAAAATGATGCGTCGAGGACGCGGGCAAACGAGAACACTGAATACTTAACATCTAATTTGGGAGAACCAGTGTATACAGTGGGACCTCGGTTATCGCGGTTAATGGGGACCAAAACCACCCGCAATAAGTGAAAATCTGCGAAGTAGCTGCGCACCTTAAAAAAAAAAAAATTCTCATCTCATCTCATCTCATCAGCCGTACCGCTTATCCTCATCAGGGTCGCGGGGGGGGGCTGGAGCCCATCCCAGCCATCTCCGGGCAGTGGGCAGGGGACACCCTGAACTGGTTGCCAGCCAATCGCAGGGCACACAGGGACAGACAACTCATTCGCTCATTCACACCTAGGGACAATTTGGACCGGCCAATTCACCTGAAATGCATGTTTTTGGAACGTGGGAGGAAACCGGAGTGCCCGGAGGAAACCCACGCAAGCACGGGGAGAACTTTATTTATAAAATTATTTTATTCTATATTATTATTTTTTAGACCTGTGAAGCTCTAAACCCGCGAACGTGGAACCACGAAGTAGCGACACCCCTTAAAAATGCTTTAAAAAGTATATATATAAATAAATAGATAATTATTTTTTTTATTTTATTTTTTTTTTAGGCCCGCAAAGCTCTGAATCCGCGAACGTCAAAGCTCGAAGTAGCGAGGTCCCACTGTAGTTCTTTTTCAGTAGTTCCTGCATCTTTAAACCCTATTTTTTTCCAAAAGTGCTGCTCTTTCCTCACTGAGAAAGATTTTTGTCAGGTATCATAGACAGAGGGAGAGAGATGGAGAGGGGAGGGGATAGAAATTGATAGGGAGCGGAGGGAGTGAGAGAGGTAGAAAGGGGATTGGATAGTCACTTTATATTGTCGTACTGTTGACTTTTGTTGTGCACAAAATAGTTGAGGTGCAGTTACTTATTTTTACTTGTCTAGTCGTCTCATGTTGTGAGAGATTGATTGATTGATTTTACGCTGAAGTGTTAAACACACTTTATTTATGATCTGTTTCCTTCTGTTGCGTGATAATACTTGAAGTACAGTAGCATATGTCTACTTGAGCAGATGTCTGACTACAGATTGTGAAATCTATATTGTCTTACAATTGATTTTTGTGGTGAACAGCAGGCTGTCCACTTGACCAGTTGTCTCAGACTGTGAGAGTTAAATTTAGTTTATTAAACTCACTTTATATTGTTTCCTGCAGATTGTTATTTTATTATACTGTCCGTTTGGGTTTCCGGTTGGACAAGTGAGCTGAGAAGAGGCAGGTCGGGGTAGCTCCCGTTACACATCGTTTAAGCCCGCAAATTTATGGTTACTAGGTTTTTTATGGTTTTTACTAGGTAGGGATTGCAAACAGGGATGTGTATTGAGCCCTTTGTTGTTTGCTTTAGCTCTGGAGCCCCTCTCACAAACAATTAGAGAAGACCCTGCCATACATGGCTATAACACAGAACATACTTGCAAAAAGTTTTCCTTGTACGCAGGTGACATTCTTCTGTACTGTATGTAACCCGACCTGAAACTACAATTCCACATATTTTGGAACTACCGTAAATTCCGGACTATAAGCCGCTACTTTTCCCCCAAACTTTCAACCCTGCGGCTTATTCAGTGATTCGGCCAATTTATGTAATTTTTCTAATGGCCGCCAGCGGCGCTCGAGTACAAAAGGTAAGATTTAGACCGGTGGAATATATGCGCCAAGGAAGACTGCAACTTCACTAAAACTGGCCGCATGCGAAAGGCAACTTTTTCACAAGTCTGCCAGTGGATCCTGACAGCGTGGGGCAGCATCAAAAAATCCACCGTCACCAACGGGTTCCGAAAAGCCGGTGTAATGCCGAGAAATGCAGAGAATTGCATCCCCTGTCGCTGGAGCGCGCACACGTCACTCCCGCTACTACAACCACTTTTACCTCGTTTTATCTCACTTTTATATCACTTTTCGGGAATGTAATGGCGAAAATATATCCAAGACCACTTCGTCTTGCATTTGTTGGGAATGTAATACAACTTAAACCATTCTGTCTTGTATTTATTGTGAATGTAATCGAACAGTAATGCACACCGTATATATACCACTTTTGAGCATGTAACGTGTTTATTTTGGCTTTTTCGACTCAAATCGCTCGTATTTAAACTGTTATGCCCTCTCCCATGAAGCTTATTTTGCTGAAATCATCAACAGATATAAAAGTGAGATAAAACAAGGTACGTAAAAGTGGTTGTAGTAGCGGGAGTGACGTGTGTGCGCTCCCGCGACAGGGGATGCAATTCTCGGCATTTCTTGGCATAACACCGGCTGCGGGAGCGTGGGATGACGTCTATATGACAAAGTTTCCTTCCGACACTGAGGAAGACGACTTTGATGGCTTCAGTTCTAAGGAGGAAGATGAGGACGGTTTACCGTGATTTTTACAAGTACGGTATGTTTTTTTAACAGACCCGTTTACTGTGTTGCGAGCGTATTCAATTTATGAACCATCATCCGGGAACTAACTTGTTCATAAGTCGGGCAGCGTCTGTAATGCCCTTGCGTGTCGTCACAGATGCACACGGTCACTGATGAGATCCGATCACCAATTTTGAGGCACCCTTTCACTATAAAAAAATGTCTCTTGATCAAAATACAGGGCAGCCAGTCTGACATCTGACCATTTCTGACACATGGGTCACCACCAGTGTTGGGCACGTTACTTGAAAAAAGTAATTATAGTTACTCACTACTTCTTCGAAAGAGTAACTGACTTAGTAACTCTAGTTACCAAGAAAAGTAACAATTTCTGAACTTCTAAAATAAGTTTTTGTATGTCAAAGAGTTTGAAATCTTCTGCCCTAAAATTTGTCGCTTTGCCGAAGTTTGCAATTGAAACTGTCGCTTGTTTTTTTCTTTTTATGGGACTCAACCATTTCCAAAGTACCTCCAAACAGCTGAAGTGCCCCCCTGGCCGTTGTCTTTTTCGCTTATTTGGTTTTGTTTGGTTAATGGAGTCAGATAACTAATTTGAACAATTTGGTGAACGATACATTTTTAATATTCAAAATCTAACAATACATATGCACGGAATGACTTAAAAAAGGGGGGTAAATGAAAAAAAAATACGATAACAAAAGGAAAAAGAGAGATGTTTTTAAATTTTTGTATAAACACATTAACACTGAAAAACATAAGAAAATAGAATTACTATATTTATAAATCTACATCAAAGATAAAATACAAAACAATTTCAACTTTTTATGCTCAACAAATTTAAAGTCTACAACACGGAATCTCCAAAAAATGCGCAGTAACCAATCACAAGAGAAAAACGGGGTCTCAGAGGGAACCATCTGTTGATTAATGACTAGCGGGCTCATTGAGATGTTTCGATTGCGAATGACACAAATCTGGGTGCTCAAACTTTTCGCAAAACAGCATATATATTGTTCATTGGGGATAAAATAATTATATATATATATATATATATATATATATATATATATATATATATATATATATATATATATATATATATATTATAATCATTTTATCCCTCTCGGGCTTCCATAACATACAAGTAAACTTTTGACATGATAAATACTGAGATAAATCTTTTTTCAATATTTTATTTAAAACTTTTAAAAAATTGAAACTTGGGATGAAAGCAAATGAAATGATCTGAAATAATCTGCATTTATATAGCGCTTTTCAAGTCAATGACTTCCCAAAGCGCTTTACAGTGTGCTTCACATTTCCCAATAGCGGCCTTGTATTGCAGCCATGTAAGACACTAACCTGCTTATTGGGGATGTTAGGGGTTCAGTGTCTTACCCAAGGACACTTCGACATGTAACACGGACAAGCCGGGATTCGAACTGGGATCCCTTGATCCCAACACGAGCGCTGTACCTCCTGAGCTACTGCCGCCCCAAAGCATTACATGATTGCCAGGTTTTAGTAACATTTATTTAAATGTCATTTTATTTTGGCATTCTTGGGCTTCGGTAGAACACAAGTTAGCCCAAATCATATCATTTTTATAATTTTGTCCCTCTCTAGATTCCATAACATACAAGTAAACTTTTGACATGATATATCCCAAAACATGTTTCATTTTTTACATGCATTCTTTTCAAACTTTGTTTTACTTGAAGCAAGGAAGTGTGAGAGCATTACATAGTTGCTTGTTTTAGTAAAATTGATATCTAATTAAACGTCATTTTATTTTTTCCCTCTTGGCCTTCCAAAAGGACAAATGAACATTTGAAACAATAAGTTTAAATTATATCATTTTTTTCACCTTTTAAAAAGAAACATAAAAATGAAATGTTTTTTTGTTTTGTTTTGTATTTTTGTTATTGTTTTTTTAGGGATACTTAAATTCTTTAAACATTATTATATTTACTTTGTGGCACTTTTGGCTTTCCTTAGAAATCAACTGAAAAATAAATTGTAACTTATTAAAATACGATAAATCTACAACAATTAAATTTAGTTTTCAAAAAATTGTTTCCAGTTGATTTTTTTTATTTGTTTGTCTCATTGTTCGTTCGTTTATTTCATTTCTGAGAGGTTTTGGCGGAGGGAAAAAAAAAGGTAGCGTAATGTCCCTTTAACTGGAGCGGACTTGCGGTTCGGGTCCTGAACCTGCCTGTGGAATTTAATCGTTTTTGCCCAGTTGTCTGTGCCGAAGGGGGCAGAACCTCCGAAGCGCAACAACATACCACCAAAACACAAATTGGTCCAAAAATACGGGTATTCAATCTACCAACTGAGGCGTGTTCAGGAGAGTGAGCGATTGCTATCGCTAGCTATCGCTAGCTTCTGAACGGCCAATGATTATTGAGCGCTCGCGTGCCCGAGTAATCACGGGAGAAAGACCGCTTACTTTGATTTCCAACATGGCGTCGACAGTGCTGAACATGGAGGATCTCACCCTGACGAGTGCTGTTGGCGATATAATTTATCGTCTTACATTGCCTGGTAATGTTTGTGAACAATGCAAGACAGGTATGACCCTTCCACTGCGTTTAGGATAACCTTAACTGTGTCAATATGCGAACTGTCGCTCATATCAGCCAACTCGCTCAAAGCAAGCTGTAGAACGAAATCCATTGTACTGTCGTCGGCCATTTTGGATCAGTAAGGCAATCACAGTGAGCGATTACAACCGTTCAGCAGTGCGCGGCAAGCGATTAACAAGCGACTACATGTCTGATTACTCTCCTGAACACGCCTCTGGTGTCGTTTCGGAGGAAACCGACAGAACCGTACCGGAGTCTCCGTGTTCGTAACGGTAAGAAGCGGCCGCCGTAAAAAGGATCAGGTGGATCCTTCCTCTTGTTTTTCTTTCAATAGGCTTTGATGACCGCTTCCCATTCAGTTGGAACTTTGTTTTATTTATTTTATTTTAACTTTTAAGTCCGCGTTGTGTTCGTACTAAGGTGACTGTTCAAGTTGAAAAAAATAAAAAAAACACTGTTCGTCGTTTTCTTGTCGGCAATGCTAGCTAGCGATAGCAACTTGTTGCCAGCTATTTCGCGTTCCAGAGAGTAAATTAAATTATAAAGCAAAGTTATTACATTAAAAATTAAATTGTCTGATTACTCTTAATAACCTCACGAGTGAGGATACTTTCGACAAATCTCCCTTGTTGTCGTTTTTGTTTCAACTTTTAGTGTTTGCGTTCTCGGCAGCTTTGTTAGCTTGCTTTTATTTTTATACTAAAGCTCCTTGCAATTCCTTAGTGCATGTCTGTCTATAGAAATATCAATATGCTAATCATAATTGATGATATTTGTTGGTAATTCAAACTTACACAATCAAATTGTATTCATAAATACACACCTTATATTTTACATGAATCTAAATTAAAGAACATTACTTTCTCATTTGTTTACATAATCAGTGTTTACTTTTAAAATGGGGGAAAAATCTGACACACCAGTCAACCTCATCCAATTGCTTCCCTTATTAAGTGATTATAAATCTTTCTAACACGCAGAATATCACGAACAGTTTGAGCAATCTATAATGATGTTGTCGTCTGCAGGTTCCTCCGTGAAAAGCGCTATATAAATGCAGATCATTTACCATTGTTACCAGTCACCGAGATGATCCAAATTAGAGCTCAAATGGGCAAGGCAAGAGTTAATAAAATCCGTACAAAAATGGCTTTACAGTGTACACAATTTGAAACGTATAAGATAGATAGATAGATAGATAGATAGATACATTATTCATCCCCGAAGGGAAATTCACATTTCCAGCAGCATCCCTGAGCTGAGAACAGTACAATAATAAAGCCAAAAGAATACAATATACAAATACCCAGTGTGACGTGCAAATGCCCACTGTAGCGTGTTATATAGAGTAACTAAATAGTGCTACACAGAATACATATTGCAGTAAGATTCGGTAATATCCAATGTAGGTGGTGTGGTTTAATGTGGGCCTTTACTCTGCCGGGTGGAGTTAAAGAGCCTCATGGCATGAGGAAGAAAAGATCTCTTCAGTCTGTCCGTAGTACAAGACAGTGGCAGCAGTCTGTCGCTGAAACTGCTCTTCTGTCTGGAGATAATGCTGTGTAGTGGATGCGATGGATTGTCCATGATTGACCTCAGCTTTTTCAGTGCTCGTCTTTCAGCTACTGTTGTTAGGCTGTCCCGCTCTTTGCCAAGATGACAGGTTTGCGGTGAGCATGTTTGACACAAACATTTGACAGACCGATACTTATGATACCGATACTTACTGTTATGATTAAGAATTTCTGGATATGATTAATTGTCACGCAAATTGTCAAAAGTGACCGATATGTTGGCAATTTTTCCCCTTCTGCGTGGGCTCTACCAGGCTGTGCTTGCCAAAGACACACCGCAGTTAATGGTGTCCTTACTACGACCTTAGGGTTGAGGGAACCAACCAACCATGATACTAATAGATATCATTGGACACCTTAATAAAGAAGAGAAATTTAATTAATAGTCAAGAAATCATTATTAACTCAACTTTCTGTTCCTTTTATTAAAACAACAGACCACTTCTTCGGTATTTCAGGGATTAGTGCTGTTGTTCGGTGTAAATAAAAAATGTGTCCAAAATACTGAAGTGATGTTAAAAACAGACCGGGTAGTGAAAACCACACACAGAGAACCAGTGTTGTCTACTTCCATGTGTGCGTCGCTGCACGTTAATGTCTACAGTATTCATTTCATTCAAGGGTGGTAACAAAAGGTGGAGAGAAAAAAAGACTAATCGGGAATTTGAAAACTATTCGCAAATATGGGAAATATTCACAATTCGATGAATATGTCATATTCATGACATTCCTACCAATACCCAAATCTTGACAGTTACTGCTCCCAGTAACCAATAACACTAGTACTCTATTCTTGTTTAGTATTTTATTGCAAGCAAACTAGCTATCTCAAAAGCAATTCAATTTTTGCAGCAAACATATTTTTTTATATTTAATCTGGACTCGTGTCAACAAAGTTACTGTTGGAGTTGCTTTTGTCAAAGTATTCCTTAGTCATTTTTGTGTCATTAGTGTTCTTGGCAACTTTATCAGCTTGAAGATCAATAGGTGTTTGTTGCCGTTTTCCTTTATATTGATACTAAATCAGCTTGTAATGAATTACTTCACATATTTCTCTATAACTAACAATTTAGAAATATATTTGATTATATTTGTTGGCAGTTTAACCGTAGTCAATCAATTTGTATTTAGGTTGGACTAAAATTGCACTTGTCATCATTGATTAAAACTTGTAGTATACAGTGTTTATAATGAGATTGGAAGTGGTACTCCAGGATAACATGCAATAAAATACTGTAAGGGGAAAAAAGAATATTATCATGGCTAGGCAAATATTTATATGGTAGTGCTTGTAGACTGGGCTAAAGTTACAGGTGCATCATAACAACAGTGAAATGACATTAGGAGCAACATACTTCCAATATACAACCCCTAGCAAATTGTAGGAAATCACCAGTTTCAGGAAAGCCCTCACTCAGACATTTCATTCTGTAGAAAAAACTCAGATCACAAACATGAAACAATGGCAAGGTGATTCAAAAGTGCAACATATAGGCATTCAGAAACACTAAAAGAAACTAGACAATTGTAATTGTGATTGATCTGGAAGATGATCCCGGGATGTATATATAACCCTGGTTGTTAGCATTATGAGTAAAGTTTTTAACTCAGGAAATGTATTTGTAATTTCTTCGCCCCCCCACACACCCCCGGTACTGGCAAGTTCATTTGAGATCGGCCCACAACCGTTAGCAACAAGGATATGCCTTGTGGAGGTCTAAAAATCACATTCTTGGTAAAAACATAGTAATATCACTGTTATTACACATTACAAAATTTAAAATGTACATGTTCGAAAGGAATGAGCCATTCTATTTGAATTGGCCCATCCGGACTGCATTTAGCCCATTCAATTTGCTGAGTCGTTAGCATGTTAGCATTAGAATAATTTTTCAGCATGAAAAAGTTAGCAATTAGCCCTTAGCATCACTTTTTAGCATGTATCCGTTAGCATAACTCATCAACATGAGTCCACTAGCATAATTTGTAAATATGAAGTCGTTACAATATTTCCATTACCAAAACTTTTTTGCATGAAGACGTTAGCATTTAGCCGTTAGCATCACTTTTTAGCATGTACCAATTAGCATAACTCATCAACATGAGTCCATTAGCATAATTTGTAAATATGAAGTCGTTAGAATATAGCCATTGCCAAAAAATTTTAGCATGAATATGTTAGCATTTAGCCGTTAGCATCACCTTTTAGCATGTACCCATTATCATAACTCATCAACATGTATCCGTTAGCATACTTTGTAAATATGAAGTCTTCAAAATATTGCCATTACCAAAAATTTTTAGCATGAAGAAGTTAGCATTTAGCCGTTAGCATCACTTTTTAGCATGTACCCGTTAGCATAACTCATTAACATGAGTCCATTAGCATAATTTGTAAATATTAAGTTGTTAAAATATAGCCATTACCAAAATTTTTTACTATGAATAAGTTAGCATTGCCGACAGTGTTTACAGCTAGTTTGCGCTAATACTTGGGCTGGCTGTGCCAGACCAACCCTTTGCCGACAGTGTTACAGCTTGCTTGCGCGAATACTTTGGAATTCATCATTTACCCATGGTTAAAGGTAATGTAGGTCGGGCCCCCTCAAGCCACCCTGGACAGTCCCTGATTACTACCTCTGGCAAAGCCCTCGTTTCCAAGGCTACCCATTGAATTGAATGGGCCAATGTATTCCGGATGGGAGATTCTCAAAATACATTAGTCCGGATGGGGACTCTTTTTGGTCTCCGGGGCCCCGCCGTATCGCTTATCCATATTGTCGCTCAAGAGTCCCGGGCCGGAATTTTGGGTATATGAATCGTTGGGCTAGTCCAAAAGCTCTGGGAGGAGTTACCCGACAAACTTTTTTGTCAGAAGATAGATATAGTAACTAAACAATTCCCGTGGCAATTGTAAGAGTTGTGATTGATCTGGCAGATGTTGGTAGAGAACCGGTAGCGCTGAGTTGTTAGCATTATGAGTTAGCATAAAGTTTTTAACTCAGAGAGATGTATTTGTAATTTTTAACTTGGTTCTGTGGGGGGACTCGGCTTTATTTGTGTTATATAGCTACAAATAAGTATTTCAACAGTCAGTAAAATGAATGTCAAACGTTTTCCTGTAGTCTTTCACCAGGTTTGCATACTTTGCAGGAATGATCTTCTTGAGATCAGTCAGGTTTCTGGGCTGTCGCTGAGAAACACGGCGTTTGAGTTCCCTCCAAAGATTTTCGATTGGGTTCAGGCCTGGAGACTGGCTTAGCCATCCTAAAACCTTGCTATGCTTCTTACTCCTTAGTTTTCCTGGCTGTGTGCTTCGGGTCGTTGTCGTGTTGGAAGACCCAGCCACGACCCATGTTCAATGCTCTGACTGAGGGAAGGAGGTTGTCCCCCAACATCTCACGATAGACGGCCCCAGTCATTCTCTCTTTATTGCCGTGCACTCGTCCTGTCCCATGTGCAGTAAAACACCCCCGAAGCATGATGCTACCACCTCCATGCATCGCAGTAGGGGTGGTATTCTTCGGATTGTACTATTCATTCTTCTCCCCCCAAACACACTTAGTTGAATCATTACCGAAAAGTTCTATTTTGGTCTCATCTGACCGCAAAACGTTCTCACATGACTTAAGGTACCAGGAGCCTTGAGATGTGCTGGTTTAAGGAGGGGAACTTTTCATGCCATCCATGATTTCAAATCATGACATCTTAGTGTATTATCTACAGCAGTGTTCTCCAACACCTTTAAAGCTGAGAGCTACTTTTCATCACTAATTAGCACAAAGGGCACCCAGTTTGATATAAATTTCTTAAATAACAACTTATCATTTTATTACTATGTTGTTTTTATATTTTTTCTGTTATCAATATGTTATTACTATGTTATTTACAGGTTATTTATTCGAAGTAGGGTTAAATAGACTCGTTCATACACTAAAAAAATCAATTTACTAGAAAGTCACAATGACCATCATTGGTGAGCTATTTTCAGAACAGGTCTGCGGGCATCTCAGCTGTCCTAATGGGGCACCCTGGTGCCCGCGGGCACCACGTTGGAGACCCCTGATCTACAGTAACCTTGGAAACGGAGGGCCCAGCTCCCTTCATGTCATTGACCAACTCCTGTCGTGTAGTTCCGGTCTGATTCCTCACTTTTCTTATCTGTTAATATTCTGATCACAATAAAAATATTCCAAGCACGGGACCCTTAGCTTCTGTGGCGGTGTAGGCTATGGTTGAGGTGTGATGCAGGCAGTCCGGTAAAGTTTAGTGTTAGAGTGGCCTGGGTACTCGTTCCTCGAGTTATCAGGTTTTTGTTCCTTTAACATCACTGCAAGCCTTTGAACCAATCGTAAATAAATACAATATAATAGAGGTATTGTATCGGCGACTTGTTTAGAGCTGCACGATTTTGGACAAAAACCTACTTGCGATTTTTTTTTTCAGACCTGTATTGCAATTTTGATGGGATTTTCAATTTCAAAAGAAAAGTGCATTTCTGTGCTCATTTTGTTTTTAGGGAGAACTTAAACATAGCGACATGCAAACTTACCTCAAGATGACGTCCTTAGAGACTGAGAGTATACGACTGTAATAAAATAACAACTATTGATCCACAAATAAAAACAGAATTGCAATTAAATAAATTGTCTTTATTGTCAGTATACAAAAGGACAACAAAATTGGAGGGCTTCTCCTTTCAGTGTAAGAAAGAGATTTAGTGAGCGGATGGTTAGCTACCTACACGCTAGTAACTGGTAACAGTGACTTCTGCAAGGTCTTTGTGATAATTAAAATACCAGAGTCACAAAGGTAGTGGGTTTCCACGAGTAGTAGCTCCAAGTCGTCTGTTGGTGACTAGCCACGGTCGCCAATTCCCGGACGCAATACAAACCCAGGCAGCACCTACTGGTTATCAGCTTTTCTTTGCGCTTTTCTGTCTTTCCTCAGCGTCCAATTTAATTAAATGAATTTATTTTCAATGTAACGAGCCTCTAAAGCTACGAGCTGTGGTTTTTGTTTTGGTGGCCATTTATGCAAGGGCTGTTTGACTGACTGGCAGCTTACACCAGCAAGTCGTGCAAACATGTCTTGCAAACTTTGCCTCACTTTATGGCAGGGGTCGGGAACCTATGGCTTGCGAGCCATATATGGCTCTTTCTATGAGTATCTGTGGCTCAGAGACAAATTTGATTGCATGCAAAATTTCTCCATCTTGTTCAAAAGTTGAGTTGTCTATCCTGTTCAGGTTCACGCAAAGCCAAACCAAAGCTAAATAATATGGTATTACTTCGCAGTATATATAGGGCACGTTTTTCACTACAATTTACAGTCAAGGTGTCACACAAAAAAAGGGGGGGAAAAAACCTCGTTTTGGCTGTACAACGCTAAAGAATCCTTTATATAAAAGTTCACTATACAATCTGTGTTCAGTGTTCAGATAGCTTATGATGAATCCACAGAACTGTAAATACGCCAAAACACCGGAAGAGAACTTAGTCATTTGATTGGGTGAGTGGGAGGGATGGGTGGAGCTATGCAAAAAGTGCAAGCACTCCCTCCTATCTCTCGCCCTACGCCGTCTGCGCCAAAAGTGGGCTCATCAGGCTCCCTATTTGCAGAATGTTGTGACGTTTTTACACAATAACTGCTTGCATCTGGTTTTGAAACCAATATGTATGAAAAAAAGGGTCAAAAGGAGTTTAACCGATCTTGAGTAATTGCAAGAAAGAGACAAGTTTAAAGTGGTATGTTTGTTGATTTTGGGACAGGGGCTCTGGCATTATTCTCTTTTCATAATTTTTATCAAATCATGAAAAATAAATGTGCTGAAGACTAAGCTTTTGTCTGGGGCGCGGGTTTAGCAATTTAGTAAATTTGTCTCATAATATATGGTGTGGCTCTTTCCCAAAATAAAATTAATATTTTTTGCTTTTATGGCTCTTTGAGTCAAAAAGATTCCCGACCCCTGCTTTATGGTGACCTCCATTAAAACCTGCTTCTCATTGCCTGGCGCTGTTAAAACCATGAAATGTGACAATTCTTGTTGGCCAAACACTCCATCACTAGAATATAAACTGTAACTATGAATCACTGAAAAAAACCACTGTGTTTTGCAGTTAGCTTATCGCACTACATTACGGTGATAACGATTAGATTTCGGTTTATTGTGTAGCCCTAATGCAACACATATCGCATAGTTGTGAAAATGCTGTAACAAGGGGCCGAAAAACATATACTGGACTGTCTCAGAAAATTAGAATATTGTGATAAAGTTCTTTATTTTCTGTAATGCAATTAAAAAAACAAAAATGTCATACATTCTGGATTCATTACACATCAACTGAACTATTTCAAGCCTTTTATTATTTTAATATTGCTGAATTTGGCTTACAGCTTAAGAAAACTCAAAAATCCTATCTCAAAATATTAGAATATCATGAAAAAGTATACAAGTAGGCTATTCAACTAATCACCTGAATCATCTAATTAACTCGAAACACCTTGCGAGGGTTTCCTGAGCCTTAAAAACACTCAGCTTGGTTCAGTAAACTAAATCACTGCTGATCTGACTGCTGTCCAGAGGACCATCATTGATACCCTCCATCAGGAGGGTAAGACACAAAAAGAAATTTCTCAAAGAGCAGGCTGTTCACAGAGTGCAGTTTCAAAGCATATCCACAAAAAGTCTGTTGGAAGGGAAAAATGTGGCCGGAAACGCTGCACAATCAAGAGAGATGACCGCAGCCTTAACAAAATTGTGAAGAAGAGCCGCTTCCAGAATTTGAGGGCGCTTCAAAGACAGTGGGCTGAAGCTGGAGTCCAGGTATCAAAAGCCACAGTTCACAGACGTGTCTGGGAAATGGGCTACAATAGCCGTATTCCCATGGTCAAGCCACTTCTGAACTCAAGACAACGGAAGAAGCGTCTGACTTGGGCTATGGAGAAGAAGCACTGGACAGTTGCAGAGTGGTCCAAAGTCCTCTTTTCAGACGAAAGCAAGTTTTGCATTTCATTTGGAAGTCAAGGCGCCAGAGTCTGGAGAAAGGCTGGAGAAGAGCAAAACCCAAGTTGCTTGAAATCCAGTGTGAAGTTTCCACAGTCAGCAATGGTTTGGGGAGCCATTTCAGCTGCTGGTGTTGGTCCACTGTTTCATCAAGTCCAGAGTAAATGCAACTGTGTACCAAGAGATTTTAGAGCACTACATGCTTCCATCTGCTGAAAAGCTCTATGGAGATGAGTATTTCATTTTCCAGCATGCTCTGGCACCTGCCCACAGTGCCAAAACCACCAGTAACTGGTGCACTGACCATGGCATCACTGTCCTTGATTGGCCTGCTAATTCCCCTGACCTGAACCCCATCGAGAATTTGTGGGGTATAGTTAAGAAGAAGATGAAAGACACCAGACCTACAAATGCAAATGAGCTGAAGGCCGCTATCGAAGCATCCTGGGCATCAATAACACCTCAGCAATGCCACAGGCTGATTGCCTCCATGCCACGCCGGATTGATGCAGTAATCCGTGCAAAAGGATTCCCAACCAAGTACTGAGTGCATCAATGGACATTTTCAAATGTTTGATTTAGTTTTGCTGTTATAAAATTATTTTTTTTACTTGGTCTGAGGAAGTATTCTAATATTTTGAGATAGGATTTTTGAGTTTTTTTCAGCTGTAAGCCAAAATCAGCAATATTCAAATAATAAAAGGCTTGAAATAGTTCAGTTGATGTGTAATGAATCCAGAATGTATGACATTTTTGTTTTTTTAATTGTATTACAGAAAATAAAGAACTTTATCACAATATTCTAATTTTCTGAGACAGTCCAGTATTGGCGACTTTAAAGGTGTAAGGCGGGGACGCCATATCCCACGGTCTACTGTCTCACTTGGACTTTGGCACATGCTAAACATTTATGTGCGTTACTTTTAAATTGGAAAAAAAACGCTAATAAGTTAGGACTTGCATGCCGTTTTTGTTGCGGCTTTTCCTTCAGACCTGGAACGTTTCATTTACCTTATTAAAGGAAAATGAAAGAAAGAAAAATCTTTCAAATGTCATCACAGTGAAGTTTCGCTCATAAAAAGGGATTCCTTATGTCGAGAGCTGTTGAGCCCACCTAAGTAGGTAAAGATGACAATGGTCAACTTTTTTTCCTCTTGTTGCCATTTCTTGAAAAACTTTACTTTTGTAGCAAATTTTTCCTTCATGTTAATCAAATATACAATTTAACTTTTTGGTTGGCTTTAAGCAATTTTTCGTAGTAAATGAGCCAACACATCTACATGGGTCTTTTTATATTTAAAAGTGACAGATTTATTGTTTCAATTTTTTTATTTAGCCAGTTGAGCTTCCTGCGTGGGTCATCTAAGTATGCAAAAACTAGTGGTCTGTGTGCTGATAAGAGCTGTGATATCAGCAAAAAGAAAAAAACAGCCTGTCCTCACTTATGCTTTGCTAATCTTGGAGCAACTGGAATTCCCGTCGTAGTAATTTGTGTACTGTCCTCTTCATCTTCCTGAAGTGAATTAGTTTACGTTTTGGGCTTGTCATGGGTGACGCTGAAATTTATGTCTCAATGTTTTTTTGTGTGGCACAGCTTACCTCTAAATTCCCACGGTCTCTTTATCTTTGTTTTTCTTTTTAAATTGTTTATCTGTTGTGGGGATTCTGTTCAAGATAATGTTGCTATAGTTAACTGGAGACTCGAGTATTTTCTCTACCTTCCTGGAATAACAATATTAACTTTCTCAATCTGGGTGTTCCATGTTGCTGTTGAATCTACTCAGAAGGACTAAAACTTCTCCGGTGTCTGTGATCCAAAGACACTGATGTTAATATTAGTTTTGTTTTTTTCAGCTAAACTAAATGAATAATCTATAAATTCAACGCATGCTGGTTGAGTATTACAAGAGCAATTTATAAAAGTTCAGGTAATGACTGCTGCTGAGACTTATTCAGAAGCCGTCTTGTGTTGACTTTTCATTAAGATTGGCCAGAAACGCTTCATACGTTTTTTTTTTTTTATTTCACATTCACATTCGCTTTTAAGGCTTGTCGCATGATAACATCACTATATTAAATCACCTGAAAAGAAACAATGGAAGACTGGTGGAAGCCACGGGCTTGCTTATAGGACACCCATTCCCGAAATAACTTTGGACGCATCTTCTATCAAGAATTTCAACAGTTATTTCAGAAATTATCACATGGTTTAAATCAGGATATATCGATATATATTGTCCATTTTCTCAGTTTTTTCCCCCCCTCATCCTTTTTTTTACTCTCTAGCTTCAATACAGTCCATAAAACCTGGGACAAATGCAGGACTGTCTCAGAAAATTATAATATTGTAATATCTATTTTTCTTTTTTTCTGTACTACAATTACAATAAAGAAAAATGTCCAACATGTGAAGACTTAAATATACCGTTTTACCATATCATGAAAATTTATACCGTTGGCTCTAATCCATCATCGGCAAAATTCAAATCATAAAAGGCTTTCAGTATTTCAGTTGATTTGCAAAGAATCCAGAGGTATGACCTAGCTGAAGTCGAAGGTTTTATAGTAATGAGTGGATTTGTTTGACCTACACTCAGAATGTGTAGCTAAGTACCAAATTTACGTTGTTTCGTTATTTTTCAGCTCACGAACAATGTTATTATTTTTTTTCCCTACAGTAGATCCCAGGTACAGTAAGACCTCGTTTAACGCGGTTAATGGGGACTAAAACCACCCGCGATAACTGAAAATCCGCGAAGTAGCGGCGCACCTTCCAAAAAAAAAAATTAAATTTTTTTTTTTAATTATTATTTTTTTTTAGACCCGGTTAATGGGGACCGAAACCACCCGCAAAAATTGAAAATCTGCGAAGTAGCGACGACCCTTCAAAAAGAACAAAAAAAACCTCATCTCATCTCATTATCTACACCGCTTATCCTTATTAGGGTGACGCCGTGTCCGCCGAACTCGCTCCGTCGCGTGGCCCGGGAGTATAATTCATCCATCCATCCATCCATTATCTGCACCGCTTATCCTCAGTAGGGTCGCGGGGGTGCTGGAGCCCATCCCAGCCATCTTCGGGCAGTGGGCAGGGAACACCCTGAACTGGTTGCCAGCCAGTTGCAGGGCACACAGGGACAGACAATTTGCTCGCGCATTCACACCTAGGGACAATTTGGACCAGCCAATTAACCTGACATGCATGTTTTTGGAATGTGGGAGGAAACCGGAGTGCCCGGAGGAAACCCAGGCAAGCACGGGGAGAACATGCAAACTCTGCACAGGAAGATTGGTAGCTGGATTTGAACCCATGACCTCAGAACTGTGCCGCACACTCGCTAACCACTGCCCCGCCGTGCTGCCCAAGTATAAGTCAATTTATTTTCATTTATCACCACTTCTCACATGGTTGAATAAGAGGGAGAAGAAAAAACTGTAAGATTAAGGTAGGGTGAGGCTTGATAGTCCAATGTCCGGGTCGTTTGCATCTGATATTATGCATAACTGAGAGATGGCTCAGGTCAATTTGACGCAGCCTTATATTAAATGTTCTACAGTAAACAATTAAGGAAGTCCCTACAGATTATTTAACGCATGCACAGCAATAAATCCCCAAAGTCTTAACAAACATTGATGAGCAGTGGGTACAACTTTGTTGTCTTTGACTTCTTTCCTGATGATCTCCTAAACCTTTCGTTACTAACATTTGTATTATGTGTATTTGGCCTCTAGCAATAAAAGCCGGCATCGAGAGCAGGAACAGTCGGGCACAACTTCATCACAGAGCCTCAATGGCCACACAACTTTTCCTGCAGCTCCTGGTATTACTGTGTTTCCTCGAGGAACAAGTACCCAGGCCACTGTAACACAAACATTTCCCGGACTGCCCGCATCATACCTCAGCCACAGCCTGCGCCACCACACCTCAGGGTCCCGTACTTGGATTATTATTATTGTCATCAGAATATTAATTGGGGTCTTTTTTTAGACTGTAAACCTTCTTTTTATGTACGCAGATCTCTCCCGGGGGGATGGATGAAACTGACACTTTTCGATTAAAGCGCTACAATGATGACAGTTTCCCTCGTTCCCTCCATGACTGAGTCCATCATAGTTGAAGGTTTGTTGACTTTATTTCGTTTATTGTGTGACTGAAAAACATTCACCTTTTTTTTTTTTTTTTTGAAAAATAAATACGTTTTATGGCACATTTTATGAAAAAGGGATTAGATTTGCCTATTTGCTGACTGTTTGGAGTAACGACTCATCTTTTAAATGCTTACATTCAGGCAATAATCCTATTGGAAGCAGAATATTGGATTTCTGGAGCAATCCAAATGAATTGGTTTTATGACTAGAGATAAACGAATAACCTCATAAACATGCCGTTTGCGAATATTCCGATGACAAGGGCGAGGTCACGAGACAAATAGACGTTTTTTTTACGCATTTATCTTTTGACATTATATAAAGGAGCATTTAATTCATGTGACTCTCACCAAGTTCAACAAAGTACTGCGCTTGCTTGCCCCTAAAGTGAGCCCCTGTGTCCCCTGTGGTCACAAGATGTGGTTATACGTGGGTAGCCAAAAACAGCCTATATATATTGATAGATAAAACTGTTGGCATCCACTAGTTATAGGTAGATTTTCACCTTAGTTACAGAAAATAAAATGGAAATGTCCTGAAGAAATCGACCAATACACATGAGGCTCTTTTAGCGAGTAAGCTGGAGTCTGTATGTTTCATTCCGTACTGACTATATTTTCCAGAATTTGCAACACAAAATTATCCAGACAAGGGACACTCTGTGTTTGCATAGACAAGCCGATACCTTGAATGCGTATCAAGCACAAGTAATCACAAAATGAAAGGTCTAATCGGGAACCTATGGCTCTTTCATTGAGTAAATATGCCTTGCGGACCATATATGGGTCTTTCATTGAGTAAATATGACTCGCGGACCATATGTGGCTCTTTCATTGAGTAAATATGGCTCGCGAACCTATGGCTCTTTCATTGAGTATATATGGCTCTCGAACCTTATATGGCTCTTTCGTTGAGTAAATATGGCTCTTGAACCTTATATGGCTCTTTCGTTGAGTAAATATGGCTCTCGAACCTTATATGGCTCTTTCGTTGAGTAAATATGGCTCTCGAACCTTTTATGGCTCTTTCGTTCAATACATAGGGCTCGTGATCCATATATGGCTCTCTCATTAAGTACATATGGCCCGCGATCCATATATGGCTCTCTCGTTAAGTACATATGGCTCGCAAGCCATATATGGCTTTTTCATTGACTATATATGGCCTCAGGGACAAAATGAAACGTGTACAACTAATTCATATATTGTTAAATGTAGAGCCGACTGCTGCACATGTGATGCCAAGACAATATTGAACCGTAAAGGGTTTGGTCTAGCATATTTAGGACACAATATTAACAACAGTTAACAGACTCTGATGTGGCTGTAAAACACTAAATAAGTTATCTTTTTGGAAGCTCATTACAACAATCTATGTTCATCTTTGAGACACTTTATGACGAAAAGCTACAGATCCAACTTTGACCGAAAACCAACTCCTTACCTATAAGCCGTAACAAAGCACCAGGGGTAATTTGATTGGATGAGTGGTAGGAATGGGCGGACCTATAAAGAGGGCGTGTACACTTTTTTTCTTGCACAGAGCCTTCTAATCTAAAATTAGATAAACTGGTATCCTTGTTTGCTGTATTTTCTGACATTTTTACAAAAATAACTTTGCTTGCACCTTGTTTTGAAATCATTATTTAGGACAAATAATTATAATGAGCCTATACACTCTAAAGAGGCTGTCTAGTCAAGTCACATTTATTTGTATGGCCATTAATCACAAAATGTCTCAGGACTGCACAGGCCACAATTACACCATCCCCTCATCTAAAACCAACATGCGGGCAAGGAAAAACTCTAAACCTCAACATGAGGGAATTAAGAAACCTTATAAAGAGGCCTCACAACTGCGGGAGGGAGACACATTTTAAGTGGTTTATATATATGTTGATATGGGACACAGGCTGTGGCATTATTATTATAATTTTATAGATTTTATTTAATCATCAAACATCCCACAGTGTATTAAAAGGAACTGAAGAATTAGCTAGAGAGTGGGTTTCTTGGTTTGGTTGAATATTGACTTAAAATATTAATGGTGTGGCTCTTTTAAAAACATTTTTTTGTTTTTTCTTTTATGGCTCTTTGGGTCCAAAAGGTTCCCTGACCTCTGTCCTGAACACAACCATTCAAGTTGGAAAACTTAGGTGGATTAATATGTTCTCATTCATAATCGCAACACTGGCAGATTATTGCTTGCATGAAAATGTAACAACAAGAAGACTCATTTTTTTTCTCATTTTTCCCAGATGATCACTATGCTGCAGTGCGAGCTGATCTTGAGTGTGATGCGCAGGACCTGGAAGCAGAGTCCTGGAGTTGGGCAGTCGACCCACAGTTTGTTAAGAGACACTCAAAAGAGGCTGTGAAGAGACAGGATGTCATTTATGGTCTGTCTGTTTGAATGCACTCTGTTTAAAACTGACTCAAACAATACAAAACATACTGCTATTAGGTCATTACAATAACAGTCAAGCTTCTGGATTAACTCAAAACCGAAGAGTGAGAAGCAGTGTTGAAAACAAATATTTCTCAATCATTGTCTTGTTTGTCAATGTGAAATGGCCTGACTGCAGACAATAGAGCTTCATGTTTAACCAGAATCGAATCGACATTGCCATGTGACGTAGTGCGATTGTGTAATTGCATACCACCCCGTTTCTTTACAAGGATTTATAGACTGCAAACCTAACAAAGCTCCCCAGAAGAGGGCGCTGTAAACTTAAATTTATTCTCTGTAAGATTCACATGAAATCTTAAACCAAGACGCGGGAAGAGGTAAGAGAGATGATTCAGGTATATGATGATGGTGGGGATTTACAGCTCCTGCAAAGAATGGCGAGCCGTGTTTGTGGTTCAAGCGGGGTAGTTGGCTGTGAAAAGGCAAAGCCTAGTTGGGCCTGCTCTTCTGCTAAGTCAGGGGTCGAGAACCTATGGCTCACGAGCCATATATGGCTCTTTCTGTGAGTAACTGTGGCTCAGAGACAAATTTGATTGCATGCAAATTTTCTCCATCTCTTTCAAAACATGAGCTATTAATCCTGTTCAGACATGGCATTATTCTCTTTTTATTTTATTTTTTTAATTTATTTTATTTTTATCAAATTATGAAAAATAAATGTGCTGAAGACTAAGCATTTTTTCTGGGGCGCGGGTTTAGCAATTTAGTAAATTTATCTTATAATATATGGTGTGGCTTTTTCCGAAAATAAAATTTATATATTTTGCTTTTATGGCTCTTTGAGTCAAAAAGGTTCCCGACCCCTGTGCTAAGTCATTGCCTGGGAGGTTACATGCTGATAACCATATCAGCTGTATAGGTTTTATAGGGGGGAAGGCCGCAATATAAAATTTAATGGAGAGGATGGAGGGGTCTGAGATATGAGAGATGGCGAGGGCTTGGAGGAGGTACTTTATTTCTCATAAAACGTGTATGATATGATGCCATGAGTGTTTTTATACTTTTCCCCACTAATAACCGACTCCACTCATTGTCATGCATTCAAGGGTTTAAGTACTTATGAAAATAAAAAAAATAAAAATAGCACAGATAATGCACCTTTCTTTTAAAATCGAAAATTGCATCGAAATTGCAAAACTGGTCTGAAAAAAAATCGCAATTAGGTTTTTTCTTAAAATCGTGCAGCCCTAGTAAACAACACAGAATGTGTTATTGGCACAGCTAATATTTAGAAAAAAATGATTGTCATATGTCAATTTCTTTGACAGAGCTGATGCAGACGGAAATGCACCACGTGCGAACACTGAAGATAATGCTTCGTGTTTACACCAAAGAGTTGAGGGAAAACCTTCAGATGGACTTGAGCCGACTGGAATGTCTTTTCCCGCGCTTGGAAAACATCCTGGAGATGCACACACATTTTTTGTCCTGCCTTAAAGAACGCCGGCGAGAGAGCATTGTTTCACCTGCAAAGGGAAACTACACAGTGGAAAGCATAGCTGACATATTGATTGCACAAGTAAAGAAAGGACATGAAAAGACAAACACGTTTCTATTTTTTGTTTTTTGTTGGTTTTTTTTTGTTTCTAATTTGCTCCATAAAACCTTCCAGTTTTCAGGTGACGCAGGTGAGAAGATGAAGGACAGCTACGGCGATTTTTGCAGTCACCACACGGAGGCTGTCAGTTACTATAAAGAACAGATGCAGACGAACAAAAGATTCCACAGCATCATACGGGTGAGACAACTAAATAATTTCCGGGTTTTATATCAAATAATCAGGAATGCACTAAAATGAAAATTAGGAGCCAAAACCAAAAAATAGTAAATGCTCTGACTCACTAATAAATATAATAATATTTATATAATCAATATAAGATAATAAATATCTGACAGGCATATTAATGGATCATGGGTCTTTTTTTAGTTTTATATGCATTTCTAATATCACAACTTATCTTGTTGTTATTATGTTGCAACTATGTTATAAGCAGATTAATTATTGGAAGTAGGGTTAAATATACTCTGTCAACTACTAAAAAAAAAATCGTTGACTAGAAAATCATAATGACCCAGCAATAGAGAGAAATTTCCAAAACAGTTCGTCAGACACCTCAGCTATCCTAAGGGGCCGCCACCCTGGTGCCCGGAGGCACATCATTGGAGACTCCAGTTCTAGAAGCTGATTCTTACTGTTTCACGTATTCAATTGTCATGAAACAACACAGAAGGTAAGTACATAATTTTTTATGTATTTTAGCTTTTAATAGACAGAAAAGTGAATAGTGACAATAAAACTGATGTAGGGAGAGATTAATGATGACTGATGATGATGACGATGAGGGCTTGCATCGGTAACCGGTTCTAATTTGGAATCTGTTCCGCTGTCAAACGATTCCTTGGAATCAGTAGTAAAATTCAATTTTGCTTGCACTATCAATCCCGCCAGGGCTGCGGTGCGAACATAGCAAACAAACACACCCCAATGCAGGATCAGGTGACGTCGATCTACGTGCTATTTGTTGTCGCTGCTCGACCAATCATCAGCTACAGAGATGTCGCCGGCAGTCAACGTTCTAAGGTGTGGCTGTATTTCACTCAAATAGACGATGCAGGAGTATGCCATACATGCAAAAACGCCAACTCGGCGAAAGGGGGTAAGACCACCAACATGCTTAAACATCTGGCTGGCCAACATGACATCAAACTGAAAGAATGCACCGTGTTTGAGGCGCTCCGACGACACAAGGACAGTGTAGCCACAGCAGATAAATAACGTAGCTAGCCTGCTAACTGTTAGCTACGTTAGCCAAACGTTAGCTAGCTACGTTAGCCAAGTTTAGTCGTGACATGAGGTTTGTTTTCTAAAAAGACTGCCTTGGAGGAACTGTTTGAAGAATAGGACTCTGAGCTTCTGTCCCTGCAAGGAACCGTCCCCACTGTGCCCATGGCCGAGAAGGTGGAACAAAAAGTCCAGCTCTACAGAAGCCTGGCCTGCATCCCCACCAAGAATGACGCCGCACAGTGGTGGTGGGAAAAGAGAGACACTATGCCGCTGCTGTCGGGTCTGGCTGCGACCTATCTGTGTCCAGGCGTCCTCTACCCCAAGTCAGAGGGTGTTTTCCACAGCTGAAGACACATTACGCCAGAAAGATCTAGCCCCCTTGCTGACAAAGCTGACCAGCTAATTTAAAGAAAAAAGAATGGTTAATTTTCTAATTTCCTTTCGCAGAATTGTTTGTTCTCATTCATGATGTTCTGATATTCTTACTGGATACATGACTTATAATTGATCTCAGGTATTGCATTACTTTAAGTTGAACTCTTACTGAATTGTGATTAATATTGTTTATTCAGAACTTAATGTTCCTGTCCTACTGCCTATACCAGCCCATCTTTAAATCATTTTTATATTAATAAAACCCTTTGTACTATATCTGTAGTCACATAGTGCTTATTTTTCCGCAGTGAGAATCGATAAGGAATTGGATCGATAAGCAGGGATCGTTAAGGAATCAGAATCGCTAAAACCTCATCAATACACAGCCCTAGCGGTAGTTGGTGCTGTCTAATGCAACAAATGAGTCACTGTCTCATATTTTCCAAAGCAAAATAATAATAGTCAAAAACTTTCGCCGTACATCGCTTAAAACCAGACATTTTACTTCAGGCATAAATGTATTGAATAACAAACACAAATATGTGTTTATGAAAGAAGCTACTAAACTTTAGTGAGTCAGCTCCGTAATGTTAGGATGTAAGTAGCAGCAAAAGTTCAGCAAGCTGCTAAAGAAAAAAGCGTGGAAAAAAACCCACAAACCTTTGAGAAAATCTAATATTGCTAAAACTTGTGTTGTTTCAGTTTTATTTCATTTTTATTTCATCAAAACTGAAAATGCACTTAAGGTCATTTCTGGACCTTAAAAAAATCCCCATCCCCAAATATTAACCTTGTGTTTGGTTATTGTCTTTTGTTGTCTCAGAAAATCGGCAACCTGTCCATTGTGCGAAGGTTAGGAGTTCCTGAGTGTATTCTGCTTGTAACTCAGCGCATCACCAAATACCCAGCACTTGTGGAGCGCATCCTGCACAGCACTGAAGGTCTGGTCATATTAATTTTCTTCATACAAGAATAGAATTGTCTTTTTTTTCCCATTGGTCAGGATGTACAGTAGATTGTTCTCAGCAAGATTAGATGTTAAAAAAAAAACGAAAATAAGATTAAAAAGTAAAGGATACTAGGATGTATAAGCAATATTTATGAGGTATTTCTTCTAGACTGTCCTAAATTGTTAGTACATCTGAAAATAGTGCATCTGGCAATGTCCCTTAGACTGGGCAGTGAGAATCCCATCATTTTTGGGGCTGGGTTGATGACTAATTCTCAACATAAAGTTTGTTTTATTTGTTTTATTTTTTTCCAGAGGGCACTGAAGAGCACATGGAGCTTACCCGTGCACTAGGCTTGATTAAAGACACAATCGTTCAAGTCGACTCATTGGTCAACCTTCATGAGAAAACGTGTCGCCTTCGAGAAATACACAGCAAGATGGAGCCGAAGGTGCTTGGCAAAATCAAAGACGGCCGAGTGTTTCATAGGGGAGATTTGGCGCAAGGTCGACGACGTCTTCTGCTCGAGGGTACAATCAATTGGAAAGCTGCATCTGGCAGACTCAAAGGTTAGATGGGAACACCATGAAGAAACTTTTTTTTCTTCAACTCATTCTGTTATTTTACCCCTCAAAGATATTCTTGCAGTTCTCCTTTCTGATGTGTTGCTGCTGCTACAAGAGAAAGATCAGCGATATGTTTTTGCGGCCGTGGTGAGTCAATTAATACTTTTATTTATACATAATTTAATTTGAGCATAACCTGATTCATTTTCTTGTGATTTTTATTCCATCTAGGACAACAAGCCATCCGTCATCTCTCTTCAGAAGTTGATTGTTCGGGAGGTGGCCCACGCAGAGAGAGCTATGTTTCTGATCTGCGCATCCTCCAATGAGCCAGAGATGTACGAGATCCACACGGCCTCCAAGGAAGAAAGAAACACTTGGATGACACAAATACGGCAAGCTGTCGAGAGGTAGCCATTTAGTCCAATGTAGCTGTGAAAGTGTAGTCCAATGGTGATAATTACGGACTTTGGTCCTGTTCTTAGCTGCCCTCGTAATGAAGAGAGGCTCTTCAGTGAGGAGGAGGAATATCGGGCATCAAGGTTGAAGGATTTTCAAGGTACAGACATCCAAGTAACTGAAAAAAAATGCTTTGGAGTTGAGCCAAAAAACATCCAAAGAGTAAAAAGGCGTCCACCCAAGAGCCTTCTTAAAAAGAAAAAAATGTTTTGCTACCACCTTGTGGGAGTAAGAGAAATTACAACTCTTTTTAAAGGAATCATGTATATACAGTGAAGAAAACAGTATTTGAACACCCTGCTATTTTGCTATTTCCCCCACTTAGAAATCATGGACGGGTCTGACATTTGCATCGTAGGTGCATGTCCACTGTGAGAGAAAAAAAGAAAAATCCAGCACTCACATTTTTTAACAATGTATTTGTGTGATACAGCTGCAAATAAGTATTTGAACACCTGTGTATCATCTTCTGACCCTAAAATACCTGTTAGTTTGCCCATTAGAAGTCCTTCTGCACTCCATGTATCATCCTGAATTAGATGCACCTGTTTTAGGTTTATAGCTGCATAAAGAACCCTATCCACCCCATACAATCAGTAAAACTAACTTGTAACATGGTGAAACCCAAAGAGCTGCCCAAAGACAGCAGAGACAAAATTGTACACCTCCACAAGGCTGGAAAAGGACCACGGGGAAATTGCCATGCAACTTGGGCAAACAAGGTCCTCTGTTGAAGCTAAACATGATGGTCAATCTCAATCGGAGTGGAGCCCCATGCAAGATATCACATCGTGGGGTCTCAATGATTCTAAGAAAGGTGAGGAATCAGCCCGGAACTACACGACAGGAGTTGGTCAGTGTCCACAAGAGCTGGGACCACTGTTTCCAAGGTTGCTGTAGGTAATAAACTAAGACGTCATGATTTGAAATCATGCATGGCTTGAAAGGTTCCCCTGCTTAAACAGCACATGTCAAGGCCCGTCTTAAGTTTGCAAATGACCATTTGGATGATACAGAGGAGTCATAGGAGAAAGGTTTGTGGTCGGATGAGACTAAAATAGAACTTTTTGGTCATAATTCCACTTAGCGTGTTTGGAGAAAGAAGAATGAAGAGTATAATCCAAAGAACACCATCCCTCCTGTGAAAATAATGCATTGTAATTTCTGGATGTTTCTTTTTAATTTATCCCTCTCACAGTGGACATGCACCTACGATAAAAATTTCAGATCCCTCCGTGATTTCCAAGTGGGAAAAATAGCAAAATAGCAGTGTATTCAAATACCTATTCTTCACTGCATATATATAAATATATATATATATATATATAATCTATATGTATATATATATATAATCTATATGTACTGTAAAATCCGGACTATAGAGCGCACCTGATTATAAGCCGCACCCATTAAAACTTGTGACACGATCACAAGTTTAACCCAGACCAGGCTGTTAGTTCCACGATTGTGATTTTGTAGAGGTTTATTGTTCTATATTCTTTAGCAATTATCCATTATCCGTTATTGGTCAAATCATGATACACTACAAAGCCAATAGGCCGAGACACTTGCTCCCAGCCAAGAGGCTGAGTCAAGGTCCTAGCCTCCTAACCTCCTACCGACACAATTCAAAAGTCAATAGTACACAATCCTAGAACCACAGTCGGCATCATGAATGGAAAATGATACCCGTAATTAACGTATGATGCAGACTTGTAAAGTCCGGGTCCTGTTGAAAGTAATCCAAGGAAACAAAATGTATATTTCCAAAGTTACTTTTTTCCCAAATGTTCAGCCCTGCGGCTTATCCAGTGAAGCGGCCAATTTATGGAATTTTTCTAACGGCCACCTGCGGCGCTAGAATATAAAAGGTAAGATTAAGACCAGTAGAATATGGGCGCCAAGAAAGACTGCAACTTCTAAGTTTAAGCATACATTGTCTGTAAAGTTAAGGTACGTTCCGATAATGAGGAAGACGCCCTTGATGGCGATAGTTATGAGGAGGAAGTTGAGGACGATCTTCCGTGAATTTCACAATTATGGGATGTTTTTTTTTTTAACAGGCACGTTTGATACATTGCGAGCGTGATCCTACTACCAGTGTTGGTACCTTTCAAAGGCACGGTTTGGGATGAAAGTTATATTATTATTATTATTATTAAAGCTTTGAAAACTCTCTCGGTATACCGTCTTTCTTCGTAAATATGTGTAACCATGTATAATATGTATTTGCAACTGTATATTTTTGTAATGTATTTATTTTTGAGATTTATTCTGTTATGTGTTCTACGGACGAATCAAAAAGAAAGGGCGGAGCACACGCGGGCTAATGGGATTTGGGGTAAAGCTGAGTTACCGGTAGATCTGTCTCTTGTCGCAGCGGACAATAGTGGGTATATATTTTTCCCACCCTTAACTTTGGAAATATACATTTCGTTTCCTTGGATTACTTTCAACGGGTCCTGGACTTTACAAGTCTGCATCATACGTTAATTACGGGTATCATTTTCCATTCATGATGCCAGCTATGACTCTAGAATTGCATTCGCACTGATTGCTGCGTGGCTCTGTGGCTGGGAGCTTGACTCTGCCTCTTGGCTGAGAGCAAGTGTTTCAGCCTCTTGGCTTTGTAGTGTATTATGATTTGACCGATAATTGATAAAGAATATAGAACAATAAACCTTGCAAAATCCCCCCCAACAAAAAAAGGTGTACAGGAATCCGAGTTAATTGATTTCTATTTTTATCCTAGAATGTTTGAGCCAGCAGGATGCGGTGATTGTCCAAGCACTTTCCGAGAAACTGCAACTTTTTGCCAAGATGGCAGAATCTGTGCCAGGTGTGGAGGACACAGCTACCTGTTCCAAGCTTCTTTTAAGAGGCGACGGCTCAGATCTCAAGCTGGGGGAGTCGTTGCTTAAAGGAACCATCACTGATGGTAAAGCACTGCTCTAAGTAAACTCTTAAACGCATTCCCCAACGTGAAATTCATGTTGTGGCAAGATGTGAAGCAAAACGTTCTCCCTGTGTCAAACCAGTGGAAGATCTCCAAAATTTGCTCCAATCTGGTGCGAGGTATGCCTTTCTGTCATCACAGAAAATTGAAGGGAACAGCTCTGGAATCCTACCCAGGAGGGCAGAGACCTTTGGGGGCTATGACAGCAGCCCCAACTTCCTCACTAAAAGTGAGTCTAAAGCACTTCAAGTCCTGAGGAAGCTGCATTTCTAATGTGTTGTACTAAAGTGCACCTTGTGCAATCAAAAAACTTTTAAATTATTAATAAAGTATCATATAGGAGTGGGGCTATCTATGTGCTTATTATGTGGTTCTTAATGTCTATTTTGTCTTGTGTTTTTTTTTTTTTTTTGTTAATGTCTGTGGCTGGCCGCTTTTCTGCCAGGCAATATGAAGAAGAACCTTTCCGGCAAGTCCAGAAACCAAGACCGGAGCCAGCGGGCCAGCTCTGACCCCCAACTTAAAGATCTCTGTGGCAGCCGAACTGTGGAGCAGACCGTAGGTCTTAAAGTGCAACAAAAATAATTTCTTCCTCTCCTAACATTTAACGGCACACAGCATTGTGTTGCGTTTATGCAATCAAATAAAGGCTTTCCAACCCAGGAAAGCAAGATTTATGATTCTAGCATGCATGGTTCAAAAGTTATTGTCATTATTAAATGATTGCTTTTTCGGACGTTTTAGGCTCAGAGAAATGCAAAAATGGGCTTTCCAGCCTGCAAGTCACACTTTTATGAAAACTTGCATAACTCAAAAACTTGAGCTTTTTTCACCAAATCTGCACTAAATATAGAAAATTCAGAAGATTTCCAACCTAGAAAAGCAAGAATTATGATTCTAGCATGCATGGTTCCAAAGTTATTGTCATTATTAAATGATTGCTTTTTCGGACGTTTCAGGCGCAGATAAGCTTAAAAATGGGCTTTCCAGCCTGCAAGTCACACTTTTATGAAAACTTGCATAACTCAAAAAGTTGAGCTTTTTTCACCAAATCTGCACTAAATATAGAAAATTCAGAAGATTTCCAACCTAGAAAAGCAAGAATTATGATTCTAGCATGCATGGTTCCAAAGTTATTGTCATTATTAAATGATTGCTTTTTCGGACGTTTCAGGCGCAGATAAGCTTAAAAATGGGCTTTCCAGCCTGCAAGTCACACTTTTATGAAAACTTGCATAACTCAAAAAGTTGAGCTTTTTTCACCAAATCTGCACTAAATATAGAAAATTCAGAAGATTTCCAACCCAGGAAAGCAAGAATTATGATTCTAGCATGCATGGTTCAAAAGTTATTGTCATTATTAAATGATTGCTTTTTCGGACGTTTCAGGCGCAGATAAGCTTAAAAATGGGCTTTCCAGCCTGCAAGTCACACTTTTATGAAAACTTGCATAACTCAAAAAGTTGAGCTTTTTTCACCAAATCTGCACTAAATATAGAAAATTCAGAAGATTTCCAACCCAGGAAAGCAAGATTTATGATTCTAGCATGCATGGTTCAAAAGTTATTGTCATTATTAAATGATTGCTTTTTCGGACGTTTTAGGCTCAGAGAAGTGCAAAAATGGGCTTTCCAGCCTGCAAGTCACACTTTTATGAAAACTTGCATAACTCAAAAACTTGAGCTTTTTTCACCAAATCTGCACTAAATATAGAAAATTCAGAAGATTTCCAACCTAGAAAAGCAAGAATTATGATTCTAGCATGCATGGTTCCAAAGTTATTGTCATTATTAAATGATTGCTTTTTCGGACGTTTCAGGCGCAGATAAGCTTAAAAATGGGCTTTCCAGCCTGCAAGTCACACTTTTATGAAAACTTGCATAACTCAAAAAGTTGAGCTTTTTTCACCAAATCTGCACTAAATATAGAAAATTCAGAAGATTTCCAACCCAGGAAAGCAAGAATTATGATTCTAGCATGCATGGTTCAAAAGTTATTGTCATTATTAAATGATTGCTTTTTCGGACGTTTCAGGCGCAGATAAGCTTAAAAATGGGCTTTCCAGCCTGCAAGTCACACTTTTATGAAAACTTGCATAACTCAAAAAGTTGAGCTTTTTTCACCAAATCTGCACTAAATATAGAAAATTCAGAAGATTTCCAACCCAGGAAAGCAAGATTTATGATTCTAGCATGCATGGTTCAAAAGTTATTGTCATTATTAAATGATTGCTTTTTCGGACGTTTTAGGCTCAGAGAAGTGCAAAAATGGGCTTTCCAGCCTGCAAGTCACACTTTTATGAAAACTTGCATAACTCAAAAAGTTGAGCTTTTTTCACCAAATCTGCACTAAATATAGAAAATTCAGAAGATTTCCAACCTAGAAAAGCAAGAATTATGATTCTAGCATGCATGGTTCCAAAGTTATTGTCATTATTAAATGATTGCTTTTTCGGACGTTTCAGGCGCAGATAAGCTTAAAAATGGGCTTTCCAGCCTGCAAGTCACACTTTTATGAAAACTTGCATAACTCAAAAAGTTGAGCTTTTTTCACCAAATCTGCACTAAATATAGAAAATTCAGAAGATTTCCAACCCAGGAAAGCAAGAATTATGATTCTAGCATGCATGGTTCAAAAGTTATTGTCATTATTAAATGATTGCTTTTTCGGACGTTTCAGGCGCAGATAAGCTTAAAAATGGGCTTTCCAGCCTGCAAGTCACACTTTTATGAAAACTTGCATAACTCAAAAAGTTGAGCTTTTTTCACCAAATCTGCACTAAATATAGAAAATTCAGAAGATTTCCAACCCAGGAAAGCAAGATTTATG